>NW_021820743.1:196811-229552 GCF_901001135.1 Rhinatrema bivittatum | reverse complement strand
ATAAAACAGAGAATATCAT
Organism: Rhinatrema bivittatum; assembly: GCF_901001135.1. NCBI lineage: Eukaryota > Metazoa > Chordata > Amphibia > Gymnophiona > Rhinatrematidae > Rhinatrema > Rhinatrema bivittatum. Next base: position 229,533 of record NW_021820743.1, on the reverse strand, counting down.
AATGCCTCTGTATCACTCCATGGTGCAACCTCATCTTGTGTTCATATATCATACACAAACAGAATGCTGGGGATTATTAGGAAAGGAATGGAGAATAAACAGAGAATATCATAATGCCTCTGTATCACTCCATGGTGCATCCTCATCTTGTGTTCATATATCATACACAAACAGAATGCTGGGGATTATTAGGAAAGGAATGGAGAATAAAACAGAGAATATCCTAATGCCTCTGTATCACTCCATGGTGCATCCTCATCTTGTGTTCATATATCATACACAAACAGAATGCTGGGGATTATTAGGAAAGGAATGGAGAATAAAACAGAGAATATCATAATGCCTCTGTATCACTCCATGGTGCAACCTCATCTTGTGTTCATATATCATACACAAACAGAATGCTGGGGATTATTAGGAAAGGAATGGAGAATAAAACAGAGAATATCATAATGCCTCTGTATCACTCCATGGTGCATCCTCATCTTGTGTTCATATATCATACACAAACAGAATGCTGGTGATTATTAGGAAAGGAATGGAGAATAAAAAAGAGAATATCATAATGCCTCTGTAACACTCCATGGTGCATCCTCATCTTGTGTTTATATATCAATCACAAACAGAATGCTGGGGATTATTAGGAATGGAATGGAGAATAAAACAGAGAATATCATAATGCCTCTGTATCACTCCATGGTGCAACCTCATCTTGTGTTCATGTATCATACACAAACAGAATGCTGGGGATTATTAGGAAAGGAATGGAGAATAAAACAGAGAATATCATAATGCCTCTGTATCACTCCATGGTGCATCCTCATCTTGTGTTCATATATCATACACAAACAGAATGCTGGGGATTATTAGGAAAGGAATGGAGAATAAAAAAGAGAATATCATAATGCCTCTGTATCACTCCATGGTGCGACCTCATCTTGTGTTCATATATCATACACAAACAGAATGCTGGGGATTATTAGGAAAGGAATGGAGAATAAAGCAGGGAATATCATAATGTCTCTGTATCACTCCATGGTGCATCCTCATCTTGTGTTCATATATCATACACAAACAAAATGCTGGGGATTATTAGGAAAGGAATGGAGAATAAAACAGAGAATATCATAATGTCTCTGTATCACTCCATGGTGTGACCTCATCTTGTGTTCATATATCATACACAAACAGAATGCTGGGGATTATTAGGAAAGGAATGGAGAATAAAACAGAGAATATCATAATGTATCTGTATCACTCCATGGTGCATCCTCATCTTGTGTTCATATATCATACACAAACAGAATGCTGGGGATTATTAGGAAAGGAATGGAGAATAAAACAGAGAATATCCTAATGCCTCTGTATCACTCCATGGTGCATCCTCATCTTGTGTTCATATATCATACACAAACAGAATGCTGGGGATTATTAGGAAAGGAATGGAGAATAAAACAGAGAATATCATAATGCCTCTGTATCACTCCATGGTGCATCCTCATCTTGTGTTCATATATCATACACAAACAGAATGCTGGGGATTATTAGGAAAGGAATAGAGAATAAAAAAGAGAATATAATAATGCCTCTGTATCACTCCATGGTGCATCCTCGTCTTGTGTTTATATATCAATCACAAACAGAATGCTGGGGATTATTAGGAAAGGAATGGAGAATAAAACAGAGAATATCATAATGCCTCTGTATCACTCCATGGTGTGACCTCATCTTGTGTTCATATATCATACACAAACAGAATGCTAGGGATTATTAGGAAAGGAATGGAGAATAAAACAGAGAATATCCTAATGCCTCTGTATCACTCCATGGTGCATCCTCATCCTGTGTTCATATATCATACACAAACAGAATGCTGGGGATTATTAGGAAAGGAATGGAGAATAAAACAGAGAATATCCTAATGCCTCTGTATCACTCCATGGTGCATCCTCATCCTGTGTTCATATATCATACACAAACAGAATGCTGGGGATTATTAGGAAAGGATTGGAGAATAAAACAGAGAATATCATAATGCCTCTGTATCACTCCATGGTGCATCCTCATCTTGTGTTCATATATCATACACAAACAGAATGCTGGGGATTATTAGGAAAGGAATGGAGAATAAAACAGAGAATATCATATTGTCTCTGTATCACTCCATGGTGTGACCTCATCTTGTGTTCATATATCATACACAAACAGAATGCTGGGGATTATTAGGAAAGGAATGGAGAATAAAACAGAGAATATCATAATGCCTCTGTATCACTCCATGGTGCATCCTCATCTTGTGTTCATATATCATACACAAACAGAATGCTGGGGATTATTAGGAAAGGAATGGAGAATAAAACAGAGAATATCATAATGCCTCTGTATCACTCCATGGTGCATCCTCATCTTGTGTTCATATATTATACACAAACAGAATGCTGGGGATTATTAGGAATGGAATGGAGAATAAAACAGAGAATATCATAATGCCTCTATATCACTTCATGGTGCATCCTCATCTTGTGTTCATATATCATACACAAACAGAATGCTGGGGATTATTAGGAAAGGAATGGAGAATAAAACAGAGAATATCATAATGTCTCTGTATCACTCCATGGTGCATCCTCATCTTGTGTTCATATATCATACACAAACAGAATGCTGGGGATTATTAGGAAAGGAATGGAGAATAAAACAGAGAATATCATAATGCCTCTGTATCACTCCATGGTGCATCCTCATCTTGTGTTCATATATCATACACAAACAGAATGCTGGGGATTATTAGGAAAGGAATGGAGAATAAAACAGAAAATATCATAATGCCTCTGTATCACTCCATGGTGTGACCTCATCTTGTGTTCATATATCATACACAAACAGAATGCTGGGGATTATTAGGAAAGGAATGGAGAATAAAACAGAGAATATCCTAATGCCTCTGTATCACTCCATGGTGTGACCTCATCTTGTGTTCATATATCATACACAAACAGAATGCTGGGGATTATTAGGAAAGGAATGGAGAATAAAACAGAGAATATCATAATGCCTCTGTATCACTCCATGGTGCATCCTCATCTTGTGTTCATATATCATACACAAACAGAATGCTGGGGATTATTAGGAAAGGAATGGAGAATAAAACAGGGAATATCATAATGTCTCTGTATCACTCCATGGTGCATCCTCATCTTGTGTTCATATATCATACACAAACAGAATGCTGGGGATTATTAGGAAAGGAATGGAGAATAAAACAGAGAATATCATAATGTCTCTGTATCACTCCATGGTGCATCCTCATCTTGTGTTCATATATCATACACACACAGAATGCTGGGGATTATTAGGAAAGGAATGGAGAATAAAACAGAGAATATCATAATGCCTCTGTATCACTCCATGGTGTGGCCTCATCTTGTGTTCATATATCTTACACACACAGAATGCTGGGGATTATTAGGAAAGGAATGGAGAATAAAACAGAGAATATCATAATGCCTCTGTATCACTCCATGGTGCATCCTCACCTTGTGTTCATATATCATACACAAACAGAATGCTGGGGATTATTAGGAAAGGAATGGAGAATAAAACTAAGAATATCATAATGCCTCTGTATCACTCCATGGTGCATCCTCATCTTGTGTTCATATATCATACACAAACAGAATGCTGGGGATTAATAGGAAAGGAATGGAGAATAAAACAGAGAATATCATAATGCCTCTGTATCACTCCATGGTGCATCCTCATCTTGTGTTCATATATCATACACAAACAGAATGCTGGGGATTATTAGGAAAGGAATGGAGAATAAAACAGAGAATATCATAATGCCTCTGTATCACTCCATGGTGCGACCTCATCTTGTGTTCATATATCATACACAAACAGAATGCTGGGGATTATTAGGAAAGGAATGGAGAATAAAACAGAGAATATCCCAATGCCTCTGTATCACTCCATGGTGCATCCTCATCTTGTGTTTGTTGTGGCTCCGGGTCGGCCCCGACCGCTCCGCTCACCTGTGCAGGGCTCCGCTCCGTCCCAGCCCTCCCCGGACCTCCGAGGGCCCGTACCGCTGCGCTTCCGGCGTCCCCACGCGGCACCCGGGCCTGCCTCCGCTCCCTCTATGCTGCTGCCGCGCCGCCGGAGGAGCCAGCGTCTTGCCGCGGCTGGCTCTTTGTAGAAAACGTATATTTGTATGACTTTTTCTGTGAATTTTCTTCCTTCCTGAAGTCTTGGGAAATGAAAGCCTTGGGCAAAAGATATGATGGTTAAAATCTCTGAAATCGAACTAACTTGCCAATTGCTTTTACTTCTTCTTTGTGAATCGACTTCCTGAGTAGTAAGGGAGAATTCTGTAACATGAGCTTTCCTTGCACTGCAGGTTCCACAGTATAAATTATCGAGATGTGCTGGCCATGACTTTTGCCATAGAAGAAATTAACCAATCTCCGGATCTATTACCCAACATCACTCTTGGGTTTCGCATTTATGATTCCTGCATGGCTGAGAGCAGAGCTACATGGGGATCCCTGGCACTTCTCTCAGGGAAGCTGGGTCCAGTGCCGGGCTACAGCTGCCAGCACCACCAATTACAGACGGGCGTTATTGGAGAGTTGTTGTCAGCTCTTTCTGTACCTATGGCCAGGATTCTGGGACTCTATCATTACCCACAGGTAAAAACAGAGAAAATATGTTTGGAGGTTTTAAGGAAAATACTTAAACATAAGATTTCAACAGGAGATGTATTTGGAAATATTCATACAGCTTATTTCACTCTTGCAGTCTGAGCCTCCACTGGTCAAATTTCATTAGGGTCCTACATTTTCAATTTTCGATTTTATTTTTCACAAGAATTTATCAATCTTTATTATAGCCAATGAAAACAGGAGAAAATTATTAAGGGAAGACAAGGGAAGGAGCCATTTTTCCCACTCATTTTCTGTCATTTGGGGCCTCATTTTCCAATATCGCAGTGGTAACGCATGAGGGGGCGTGTCCCATGCAAATAAGGCATTCTTCGTGCAGCGGGGAAACATCGCGTGACGCCATGTTTTCGCCATTTGCGGAAATGGATTCGCAAATCTCGAAGACATCGTGCACCGCGATAAAACAGCCAATGAATCTTCGCAGTACACGAAAGGGTTATCACAGTCCACAACAATTCCAAACAGCTCAGTGGGGGGGGGGGGAGGGAGAGAGAGAGAACCTTGCTATAGGGCCTATGCCCTAGACAGGTATTTGTATCCCTATGGGAGGGCCACTTAGTAACTCGAGGTGAGGATTAGGTATGAGCGTAGGGGGTTGGGGGCCACTTTCACATTCAACATGAGACGTACGGAAAGAACAGTGGTCTCTAGTGAAGATTTGCTGGCCGTCGGAGTGAGGAACCTCACTCCAAGAAGAGATTTGGGCAACGTTCTCTCCACCTAGCTTGATGGACACTCTACCTGGGCAACAACAAGCTAGGTGGAGAGAACGTTGCCCAAATCTCTTCTTGGAGTGAGGTTCCTCACTCCGACGGCCAGCAAATCTTCACAAAAGACCACTGTTCTGTTCGTACATCTCACGTTGAATGTGAAAGTGGCCCCCAACCCCCTACGCTCATACCTAATCCCCACCTCGAGTTACTAGGTGGCCCTCCCATAGGGATACAAATACCTGGCTAGGGCATAGGCATTATAGGAACTCTCTCCCTCTCCCTCTCCCTCTCCACAATAACCCTTTACTGGCCTGTAACATGAACGAATGTGTTGTAGCTATTAGCCACGCTAACACTGCAGGTGTTTTGTGGCACATGATAACTGTTTCCCATTTTACATATGCTCCACCCCCTGACTATAAAATTATGAATTTGCATTCGCAAATTGCGTTAACGGCTGTTAGCGTGATTTATCTCCCGCGATAACACCTTGGAAAATGACCCCCTTGGTTTGCTATAATAAAGACTGATAAATTTCCAACAAAAATGAAATAAAAACTGAAAGTGAAGTTCCCTAAATATCACCTGTTGTAAGAGGGTCTATTCAGGGGGATATTCATCATGGGTTAAAATATATTTGTCACAACCAGAAAATGAAATATGGGACATGACTGTAGGTGCTGTCAACCATAGGTGGGCATTTCAGTAATTCCCCCATCCGTGCCTCTGAGCAGGTCAGAATGCTGTCATGAGCCACAATGGCATTGCATAGGTCACCCCATCCATACGTTGCACTTTCCATGCATGAGAGGCAGCTGGGATGAAGGCAGGGTGGATAGGGGGCCAGTTTAATATGCTGAATGGGTGATATCACCCAGTCCAATAGAGCCATAGCTAGAGAAATTGACATCTATGCCAAGTGAAAAAGTGTGGCCTGACCCTGTACACAACTAATAAATAACATGATAAATACAACTGAGAAACTAGAGACCTGCATGGTTGTGGTTTGTAAGGAGCCACACAGGCATCCTCTGCAGACACAGTAATCAGGGCTAGGCAGACCAGACTCACTGTTCTCTAATGCTTCATCCTGAATTACCTCTGTCCCCTCTGCAATTGTATTATCTCACACACTTTACATATTACACATACATTATATTAACATGGAATTCAGATACACCACCCATCTTTTCTATTGATCTATAAAACATGCAGCACATCAGAAACACACCACAGACATCTGGAAAGCACAAGATGAGCTTCTCCTACAAAAGAGCACCAAACATTATCTCTGTCCCTCTGCAATTGTATTATCTCACACACTTTACATATTACACATACATTATATTAATATGGAATTCAGATACACCACCCATCTTTTCTATTGATCTATAAAACATGCAGCACATCAGAAACACACCACAGACATCTGGAAAGCACAAGATGAGCTTCTCCTACAAAAGAGCACCAAACATTATCTCTGTCCCCCTCGGCAATTGTATTATCTCACACACTTTACATATTACAAATACATTATATAAATATGGAATTCAGATACACCACCCATCTTTTCTATTGATCTATAAAACATGCAGCACATCAGAAACACACCACAGACATCTGGAAAGCACAAGATGAGCGTCTCCTACAAAAGAGCACCAAACATTATCTCTGTCCCCTCTGCAATTGTATTATCTCACACACTTTACATATTACAAATACATAATATTAATATGGAATTCAGATACACCACCCATCTTTTCTATTGATCTATAAAACATGCAGCACATCAGAAACACACCACAGACATCTGGAAAGCACAAGATGAGCTTCTCCTACAAAAGAGCACCAAACATTATCTCTGTCCCCTCTGCAATTGTATTATCTCACACACTTTACATATTACAAATACATAATATTAATATGGAATTCAGATACACCACCCATCTTTTCTATTGATCTATAAAACATGCAGCACATCAGAAACACACCACAGACATCTGGAAAGCACAAGATGAGCTTCTCCTACAAAAGAGCACCAAACATTATCTCTGTCCCCTCTGCAATTGTATTATCTCACACACTTTACATATTACACATACATAATATTAATATGGAATTCAGATACACCACCCATCTTTTCTATTGATCTGTAAAACATGCAGCACATCAGAATGTTACGGCTATGGCTGCTGTGCAACCGCCTCACCACCAGGGGTCCCTCTAGTGCTGGCTCTCCTGACAGGCCCAGTCCATCTCCCCTGTCCTCTCTATGTTCTGGGCCTTCCCTTATAACCCTGCCTGACAGTTCCCTCGGTGCTTCGGCATCGAGCTCGCCTGGGCTCCCTGCTCTAGCCTTCCTTCTTTGCTTGCTGTGCGTTTGGTCCCTGGACCTTGCCTTGCACGGCCTTCGGGCCTTATTCCTTGCCTTGCCTTGCCTTGCGCGGCCCTCGGGCCTTATTCCTTGCCTTGCCTTGCGCGGCCTTCGGGCCTTATTCCTTTCCTTGCCTTGCCTTGCGCGGCCTTCGGGCCTTCTGACCTGCCTTGCCCTGCTTACTGTGTGTGGCCTACGGGCCTTCTGTGTGTGTGTGGCCTACGGGCCTTCTGACCTGCCTTGCCCTGCTTACTGTGTGTGGCCTACGGGCCTTCTGTGTGTGTGTGGCCTACGGGCCTTCTGACCTGCCTTGCCCTGCTTACTGTGTGTGGCCTACGGGCCTTCTGTGTGTGTGTGGCCTGCGAGCCTTCTGACCTGCCTTGCCCTGCTTACTGTGTGTGGCCTATGGGCCTTCTGTGTGTGTGTGGCCTACGGGCCTTCTGACCTGCCTTGCCGCTTACTGTGTGTGGCCTACGGGCCTTCTGTGTGTGTGTGGCCTACGGGTCTTCTGTGTGTGTGTGGCCTACGGGCCTTCTGACCTGCCTTGCTCTGCCGCCTGCCCTGATCCAGCCTGAACCCAGACACTGCTATTTGCCGCCTGCCCTGACCCAGCCTGGACCCAGACACTGCTATTTGCCGCCTGCCCTGACCCAGCCTGGACCCAGACACTGCTACTTGCCGCCTGCCCTGACCCAGCCTGGACCCAGACACTGTTTCTAGCCATTCCTGTCTCTCTCCACCTGGAGCCACCCTTCTGGGTGGTGTTCACTACCCCTGAACACAGCCTAAGCGTAAAACAGAAACACACTACAGACATCTGGAAAGCACAAGATGAGCTTCTCCTACAAAAGAGCACCAAACATTATCTCTGTCCCCTCTGCAATTGTATTATCTCACACACTTTACATATTACAAATACATTATATTAACATGGAATTCAGATACACCACCCATCTTTTCTATTGATCTATAAAACATGCAGCACATCAGAAACACACCACAGACATCTGGAAAGCACAAGATGAGCTTCTCCTACAAAAGAGCACCAAACATTATCTCTGTCCCCTCTGCAATTGTATTATCTCACACACTTTACATATTACACATACATTATATTAATATGGGATTCAGATACACCACCCATCTTTTCTATTGATCTATAAAACATGCAGCACATCAGAAACACACCACAGACATCTGGAAAGCACAAGATGAGCTTCTCCTACAAAAGAGCACCAAACATTATCTCTGTCCCCTCTGCAATTGTATTATCTCACACACTTTACATATTACACATACATTATATTAATATGGGATTCAGATACACCACCCATCTTTTCTATTGATCTATAAAACATGCAGCACATCAAAAACACACCACAGACATCTGGAAAGCACAAGATGAGCTTCTCCTACAAAAGAGCACCAAACATTGTTTGTGTGACATTAGATCAGATAAGAAGACATTTTTATTTGAAACTGCTCTTGTTAAGTCAGAGAACAAACCCAAGGCCCTGTTCAAGCTCATTTCTGAGGGCTCTTCCTTACTGCCTGTACATTTTTAATCTCGTTCGATTGCAAATTAATGATATCAGAGCAGCTTTTTCCTCATCAGACTTAGGTTTGGACCTTCCACGGAGGAGGCATTAGTAAGGTTTCTGCCTTCAGTAAAATCTCAGCTGCTGCCCTCTCTTTCTTCGTGTCCTCAGCTTCAGACCTCCTGCCTCTGCACTTATGCCGTACCTGGCTGACACTGTTAGCACTGGCACTTTCCCAGTTTCTCCTAAGTCTGCTATAATCAGTCCTGAGTTGAAGAAAAATTAACTTGACCTTGAAGTCCCAGGTAATTATTTCCCACTCTTGCAAAAGTTATTGAAAAAATTATTGAATCTCAATTATCTGCATTTCTTTTGAAAACCACGGCTTTACATTTGAGAGTATATAAGTTTTGGTTTGATTTGACAACGGTTTCATTTGTTACTAAGCCACATTCAAATTATGAATATCTAACTTGACTTGTTTTATTGTGAATGTTCTTACTGTGCACTGCCTCAAGCTAAACTGTGGAGAGCTGGTAAATATTTTTTAACTAAATAAATAAATAAGAACATAAGAAGTACCCAGAGGTCCATCAAGCTGCACATCCTGGCTCTGACAATGGCCAATCCCAAAACGCATATCCAATATCTTGTTTCTCACTCCTCGGTATAAGTGGTTGATTTCTTGGAGTCATTTGGTTAATAAATGTTTCTGGACTTGTCCAAACCCTTTTAGCGCAGCTATGGTAGTTGCCTTGAATGTAACGACTTTCAATGAATTCCACAAATTGAAAGTACATTGAGTGAAAAAGTGCTTTCCCCTGGTCAAAGTAGTATTTGAAATGTTAACTGTTCCCTATGTACCTGTTCCACCCTACTCATGATTTTATAGATTTCCATCATATCCCTCTCAGCTGTCTCTTCTGGAGACTGAACAGGCTTTTCTTTATAAGGTAGCCATGTCATCCATTTTTACTATATCTCTTGGCCTTCTCTGTACCTTTTCTAATTCTGCTATATCTTTTTTGAGATGAGGCGACAAGATCTGCAGACAAAGCTCTATATGGAGGCATTATAATGCTCTCCCTTTCATTCTTCATATCTTTCCATATAATCCCTAACATTCTGTTTTCTTTTTGACTACGAGAATTTAACTTATTATTGAGAATGACTCCAAGATCCTTGTCTTGGGTAGTTACTCCTAGGGGCGGATTTTAAGAGCCCTGCTCGCCTAAATCTGCCCAAATCTGGGCGGATTTAGGTGAGCAGGACCCTGCGCGCCGGTAGGCCTATTTTACATAGGCCTACCGGCGCGCGCAGAGCCCCGGGACTCGCGTAAGTCCCGGGGTTTTCTGAGGGGGCGTGTCGGGGGCGGGCCCGAACCGTGCTGCGTTTTCGGGGCGTGTCGGGAGCGTTCCGGGGGCGGGCCCGGGGGCGTGGCCGCGCCCTCCGGACTCGCCCCCAGGTCGCGTCCCGACGTGCTAGCGGCCTGCTGGCGCGCGGGGATTTACGTCTCCCTCCGGGAGGCGTAAATCCCCCGACAAAGGTAAGGGGGGGGGTTTAGACAGGGCCGGGCGGGTGGGTTAGGTAGGGGAAGGGAGGGGAAGGTGAGGGGAGGGCAAAAGAAAGTTCCCTCCGAGGCCGCTCTGATTTCGGAGCGGCCTCGGAGGGAATGGGGGTAGGCTGCGCGGCTCAGCGCGCGCCGGCTATACGGAATTGATAGCCTTGCGCGCGCCGATCCAGGATTTTAGCGGCTACGCGCGTATCTACTAAAATCCCGCGTACTTTTGCTTGCGCCTGATGCGCCAGCAAAAGTACGCCAAATCGCGCGGTTTGAAAATCTACCCCTTAATGTGGATCTCAACATGATGGGCCCAATATTCAGCCAGATTAGTACAACCTTTCAGGCTACCTAGCAGTTGCTGAATATCCAGTTATACTTAGCAGCCACTAGATAGCTGGATAAGACATTTGTCTGGCTATCTACTAAGCCGGATAAGATGTGGGTGGGCAATAGGTGGATCGCTATTTAGCCAGATAGATTATTTGGGTAAGTAGAAATATTCAGCCTTAGCCAGATAACTTATCCAACTAAATTAGACATGTTCAATAGTAGATCTACACTTAGACGGATAAGACTTATCCGTCTAAATAGCACTGAATACGGAGATATTCAACAGCATATCCATGCTGCTGAGTATCTCATCTAAGTTAGCCAAATATTTAAAAAGGGCTCCAGGGGCAATCCGGGAAACTACAGACCAGTTAGCCTGACTTCAGTGCCAGGAAAAATAGTGGAAAGTGTTCTAAACATCAAAATCACAGAACATATAGAAAGACATGATTTAATGGAACAAAGTCAGCATGACTTTACCCAAGGCAAGTCTTGCCTCACAAATCTGCTTCACTTTTTTGAAGGAGTTAATAAACATGTGGATAAAGGTGAACCGGTAGATGTAGTATACTTGGATTTTCAGAAGGCATTTGACAAAGTTCCTCATGAAAGGCTTCTAGGAAAAGTAAAACGTCATGGAATAGGTGGCGATGTCCTTTCGTGAATTGCAAACTTGCTAAAAGACAGGAAACAGAGAGTAGGATTAAATGGACAATTTTCTCAGTGGAAGGGAGTGGCCAGTGGAGTGCCTCAGGGATCTGTATTGGGACCCTTACTTTTCAATATATTTATAAATGATCTGGAAAGAAATACGATGAGTGAGATAATCAGATTTGCAGATGACACAAAATTGTTCAGAGTAGTTAAATCACAAGCAGATTGTGATAAATTGCAGGAAGAACTTGTGAGACTGGAAAATTGGGCATCCAAATGGCAGATGAAATTTAATGTGGATTAGTGCAAGGTGATGCATATAGGGAAAAATAACCCATGCTATAATTACACGATGTTGGGTTTCATATTAGGTGCTACAACCCAAGAAAGAGGCGTCATAGTGGATAACACATTGACATCGTTGGTTCAGTGTGCTGCGGCAGTCAAAAAAGCAAACAGAATGTTGGGAATTATTAGAAAGGGAATGGTGAATAAAACTGAAAATGTCATAATGCCTCTGTATCGCTCCATGGTGAGACCACACCTTGAATACTGTGTACAATTCTGGTCGCCGCATCTCAAAAAAGATATAATTGCGATGGAGAAGGTACAGAGAAGGGCTACCAAAATGATAAGGGGAATGGAACAGCTTCCCTATGAGGAAAGGCTAAAGAGGTTAGGACTTTTCAGCTTGGAGAAGAGACGACTGAGGGGGGATATGATAGAGGTGTTTAAAATCATGAGAGGTATAGAACGGGTAGATGTGAATCGGTTATTTACTCTTTCGGATAATAGAAAGACTAGGGGGCACTCCATGAAGTTAGCATGGGGCACATTTAAAACTAATCGGAGAAAGTTCTTTTTCATTCAACGCACAATTAAACTCTGGAATTTGTTGCCAGAGGATGTGGTTAGTGCAGTTAGTATAGCTGTGTTTAAAAAAGGATTGGATAAGTTCTTGGAGGAGAATTCCAGTACCTGCTATTAAGTTCACTTAGAGAATAGCCACTGCCATTAGCAATGGTAACATGGAATAGACTTAGTTTTTGGGTACTTGCCAGGTTCTTATGGCCTGGATTGGCCTCTGTTGGAAACAGGATGCTGGGCTTGATGGACCCTTGGTCTGACCCAGTATGGCATTTTCTTATTTTCTTATGTTCTTATGTCTATCGAGTTAACTTAGATAAATGAGTAAGATCTGAATATTGACCCCAAGTATCTAAAATTAGGATTATTTTTCCCTATGTGCATCACTTTGTACTTGTCCACATTAAATTTCATTCATCATTTAGATGCCCAGCTCCCCAGTCTCAGAAGGTCCTTACAGTCTGCCTGCATTTTACCTACTTTTAATATTTTTTGTCATCCTCAAATTTGATCACCGTGGAGTAGATTTTAAAAGCTTGCTCATGTGTGTCCATGTGTGCGCGCACTACCCAGCGCGCACACATGGACACTTGATTTTATAACATGTGAGCGCCAGTGCACACATGTTATAAAATCGGGGTTGACGTGTACAAGGGGGTGCACATTTGTGCAACCTGCGCATGCTGATGCCCATGGACCTCCGCAGTTCCCTCCCACTCCGCTCCACTTTAGGAGCGGCCTGAGAGGGAACTTCCCTACCCCCTATACTATCCTTCCTACTCCTTCCCCTAACCTTCCCGCCCCCTAGCCCTATCCTAAACCCCCCCAAAATCCTTGTCTTACCTGTTGCGCCTGCTTTGAAAAGGTGCAGGTTGCGCATGCTGGCATCCTGCCGGCACGCAATCCCCTGGCACAGCGGCAAATGGCTGCTGTGCCGGGTGCCTCTAGCACCACCCCTGGACCTCCCCACCCCCAGACTGCCCCGCCCTGCCCCTCCAGACTGCCCCTTTAAGCAACCCTGGGACTTACACGCATCCCGGGTGTTTACGAGCGTGGCAGGGCCTTTGAAAATAGGCATAAGGTCATCTACTCACATAAAACCCCGGGTTTTACGCACATAGGTCTTTTAAAATCTACCCCTTTATCTGTAGCTCCCTTTTCTAGATCATTAATAAAATAATGTAACATCACTGGTCCAAGTGTAAGGAGATACCTGATGTTTGATCACTGGAGACAACAAAAATATGAATATGGACCTCAGAGGGACACAGACTGTGAGGCATTACATTGGTATTTTCCAGCAAAGACACACAGTTTCAGCAGAAAGAAACATGGTGAGAACTTTGAGCAGCCTAAGCAATGCTAATCAGTTTCTCAAGATCAGCTTGGTGACTATAAACTCCTTTTTAAATAAGAAAAGGTAAGCAGCCCCTGCTCAACCAGGGCAGTGAGGAGAAAAACTTAATCCCTAAGAGAGCCTGTCCCAGGATAGTTCATCAGAGAGGGGTAGTGACCACCTATGCACAAAGGGGGAGCATCTGAAAGGAAAAAAACTGATGATGTGGGAAGACAGTGCTGGTCAAGACGTGACAAGACACTGTCCAGTATCACCAGATGGCAGAGGCTGTCAACCCCCATGATGGAGAAGGGAAGGGCAGTGACCTGAAATGCAGATGACTCCATCCTCCCACTGCATGGCTTTGCATGAACTTTATGCATATTCATCAGCTGACTGTTATAAGAAAGAACAAACAAAATAAAAAGAGGGATAGCTGTTGAGGAAGGAGAGGACCGAGAGTGTCCAGGAGACTGGAGAGAGGAGAGCCCTGTTGAGTATCTGGCAGGTGGCCAGGAAGTCCGAGATGGCCCGAAATGGAGAAATGCTTCCTCAGCCAAACCAGGACCAGAACAAGAAAGCAAGCCCTTTCCTCGAGACAGTCCCTGAGATCTGCAGCCAGAGACTGCTCTAGAGATAAAGAGAGGAAAATCTCCTAAAGTCAGGTCAGGATAGCCAGTTAGTCACCTGCATTAATACTTAAGAACATAAGAACATAAGAAAATGCCATACTGGGTCAGACCAAGGGTCCATCAAGCCCAGCATCCTGTTTCCAACAGTGGCCAATCCAGGCCATAAGAACCTGGCAAGTACCCAAAAACTAAGTCTATTCCATGTTACCATTGCTAATGGCAGTGGCTATTCTCTAAGTGAACTTAATAGCAGCCAGGTAATGGACTTCTCCTCCAAGAACTTATCCAATCCTTTTTTAAACACAGCTATACTAACTGCACTAACCACATTCTCTGGCAACAAATTCCAGAGTTTAATTGTGCATTGAGTAAAAAAGAACTTTCTCCGATTAGTTTTAAATGTGCCCCATGCTAACTTCATGGAGTGCCCCCTAGTCTTTCTACTATCCGAAAGAGTAAATAACCGATTCACATCTACCCGTTCTAGACCTCTCATGATTTTAAACACCTCTATCATATCCCCCCTCAGTCGTCTCTTCTCCAAGCTGAAAAGTCCTAACCTCTTTAGTCTTTCCTCATAGGGGAGTTGTTCCATTCCCCTTATCATTTTGGTTGCCCTTCTCTGTACCTTCTCCATCGCAATTATATCTTTTTTGAGATGCGGCGACCAGAATTGTACACAGTATTCAAGGTGCGGTCTCACCATGGAGCGATACAGAGGCATTATGACATTTTCCGTTTTATTCACCATTCCCTTCCTAATAATTCCCAACATTCTGTTTGCTTTTTTGACTGCCACAGCACACTTTATGCAGTCTAAGGGTTATGCAGTGTTTAAAGGCACTAATGATGCAGATATTCTTTCAGTATAAAGTGATGCTCAGTAGCCAGGATTTTAGAGACATTTACTGTTTATTTTCTTCTAAATGCTAATCCTGTAAATTTTGACAAATAAAAGTCTAATTCTGTAGATAAACACGTGTTTTTTCCTGAACTATTCAGATTGTGTAGACATAGGAGTTAATAGAGAGAACTGTCTGTAACACCGTCAACCCTGATAGGAATGGACATGAGGTGCATGGAGCAGACACATTCCTGAACTTCTCACATCACGTACACAAGGAGAAATCTCTGGGGTATTCCACTATTCACATTTCTCCACTGGGAAAACTGACCATTTTGTCCTTTGTTTCATATCAACCAATTACCAATTCACAATAAGATTGACTCATATCCCATTTCTGAGGAGACTTTCACAAAAGTCTATCAAACACCTCCTGAAAATCCCAATACACTCTATTGATATTGATTGGCTTACTTTTATCGACATGCTTGTTTGAAACTTCAAAGAATTCTAATAGGTTATTAAGGCCTGACTTCCCTTGGCAAAATACATGCTGGCTCTTCCCTATTAAGCAATGTTCATCCATATGACCAATAATTTTGTTCTTAATTATAGCTTCCACCATATTATCAGACACGGATATCACGTTCTCCAGTCTCTAGTTGGGTCACCACTGCACCCCTTCTTTAACATTAGCATTACATTGGCTACCCTTCAGTCTTCAGGTATACAGGCATATTTGATTACCAATTTAATATTTGAGCTCCATTAGAACTCTGGAGTGAATACGATAAAGTTGCAATAATTTGCTACTATTTAATTGGCAATTTGTTTTACTACCTTGTTGAGATTCACACTGGTTGGATTCCATTCCTCTGAGTTATCATCCCCCCAAAAAACAGTTCACTTGTGGGTATCTCCTCAACATCCTCCTCAGTAAACATTGAAAGGAAGAATTCATGTAGTTTTCCTGCTATGACTTTATCCTCCCTGAGTGCCCTTTTTACCCCTTGTCATCTAATTGTCCAACTGATTCCCTTGCAGGCTTTTTATTTCTAATATACTTCAGAAAGGGGGGGAGGGTTTGCCTCTTTGGCAAGTCTTTCTTTAAATTCTATCTTGTCCTGCCTTATTAGTGTTTTACATCTTATTTGGCAGTACCTTCCCATTTTCTTCATTAAGTTCTGCTTTCCATTTTTTCAAAGATGCCTTTTTGACTTTGATAGCCTCAATAGTACCATTCAGCTATGCTGGCAGGTGCTTAATCATCCTTTCACCTTTCTTAATTTGTGTAATACATTTTATCTGAGCTTCTAAGATGGTGTTTTTAAACAGTGTCCATATCTCATGCAGACTTTTAACTTTTGTAACTGTTCCCTTTTAGTTTTCTTCTAATTTCTTAATCTTGTCGTAGTCTCCCCATTTAAAGTTATATGTTTTTAATTTATTTGTTTCCTCCACTGACTCTAAAATTTGTTTGCATTATGATCATTGTTACCAGTTACCTGAGAGCTCCTCAGTCCCAGCGCTAATGCTAAATGACTCAGAGGTCAAATGCTTGCTATATGCAGATGATTTGGTCATTCTGTTCCTCACCACAAAAGAGCTACAAGAGAATCTAAACCTAATAGAGAATTACTGAAAATCATAGCCTGCGAGGGAATATATCTGAAACTCACTCAAATTATCTTAAGGGACCAGCCACAGAGATCTAGCCAGGTCTTCCTTAAGGATCAGCCACTCAAGGGATTCTGGGCCCAGGGAGGATCCCTTCAGCCTAGCATAAGTTGGCAGGGCTCAGAAGAGTTAGAGAGGCCCAGGGAGCAGAGAGAGGACTCCCATATATAAAGACCTTGTATATTTAAAGGACTGTGCAATAGCTGAAGTAAGATGAGCTATATTATTTATTTTGCCTCCTGAAGTGAAGGTGTACTGTCAGGTTTGTTTTTGAGTTTGTTTTCACTGTAAATAAATTGCACTTAAGGAACAGCCAGAGTCTGCCTCCTGTTTCTTCTGGCTGTATCAAGGTGCCTACCGCTTAAGCTACCACAAACCCTACAAGGAAACCTAGATAAAATAAAAATTATGATTTTCCAGAAAAGGCCAAAAAATCTCCAACATAAATTCAAATATTTCCTAAATAAACAAGAAATTGAACATATCCTAGACTATACATACATTTGCTTGAGACTAAGTGCATCTGGGAATTTTAAATTGGCTATAAGACATTATAAGATAAAGCTCTAAGAGCCCTATATACCATAAAGAAACCTCTAGAGAAATACAAACCCCCATTAAAACTACTATTAAAATTATCAGATAGCATCATGCAACAAGTCCTCTTATAAACCTGTGAGGATTGGGGTCTATTAGTAACCCCAAATTATACAGAATGGGACAGAATCCCAATAGAAATCCTACACTTCCTGTTCACAGATATTCCATGTGTACAGAAACATCCCTAATAATGGGTGCAGAGCAGAATTAGTATGCATCCCCCTGCTGCTCACCATGCAGAAAAGAATATTGAAGTTTTGGTATCATCTCAAATAATAATGACACAAACTCCCTCCACTACAAGGTTTTCTGTGAAGTAACACAAAACCCTGGAAAAAAAAACAAACCACTAAGCACCCATGTAGCAAACGTGTATACCAATCCAGCACTAATACCTGGAATTCAAACAACTACATTTTGGCAAACATAAAGACAGCAATGCAAATATTGTAAAGTGCCCTAAAACATTAATATATGTCTTAGTGGTTGGTGTACATTAGAACAGCAGTTCTCAACTGGTGTGTCGCAATGCACCGGTGTGTTGCCAAGCACCGACAGGTGTGTCGTGCACTTCCTGGTCTCCTGCTACTCTTCCCTCCCTCTCCTCTACCCCAGCAAAATGCACACAATTCTTTGAGGAACACTGCCGTCGTTATTGCCTGGGCTATCAGCATATTCAAACGTGGAGGGGAACAGAAGCAGTGTTCATGGAAGCCGGCGACAACAACATTGCTTTTTCTTCTTCCTACCTCTGTGAACTGGAAGAGGAAGTGATGTTCAGTGGGTACACGGGAAGAAGAAAGGGCCATGCTGCTGCTCGAGAGAGAGATCAAGTGCCCCAAGGCTCCCTCCACCTCCCGTGATCATGGGAGCACTTCCATCTCCTTTCTGAGGCAGTCCTTTACTGCTGAAGACCCAGGACAGATAATCACTGGATTTGACAGCCGCAAGGCAGACAATCCTTGTGGCCACATTCTCAGCTGACTGCCCCTTTGCTCTGTACTGTGATAATCGCGGCACAGGAAAACAGCTGTGCTGCATTCTTACCACTGTGGGGCCAGGGGAGTCCTTCTTGCTGCAGTTCCCAGCTGTCATGACATTGCTTTTAATAGGAGCACACTGGCTGCTCATCTCAGTTGCCCAGTACAGATTCAGGATGCCTTGTGCTGTAGCTGCCATATTTGCTAAGGGAGGTGAATAGATGAAACAGAAAGTGAGCCAGCATGTGTGTAAGAGAACATGCATGATTGAGACTATAAGTAAGAGAAAAAAGGCATGTGTGATAGAGAGATAGACTAATTAGGGAGGTGACTGGTGTGTGTGAGAGAAAGAGATTGATCAGGGAGGTGACTGGTGTGTGTGAAAGAGAGACACCAGTCAGGGAGGTGACTGGTGTGTGTGAAAGACAGACCAGTCAGGGAGGTGACTGGTATGTGTGAGAGAAAGAGATTGATCAGGGAGGTGACTGGTATGTGTGAGAGAAAGAGATTGGTTAGGGAGGTGACTGGTGTGTGAGAGAAAGAGATTGGTCAGGGAGGTGACTGGTATGTGTGAGAGAGAACAAGATTGGTCATGGAGGTGAATGGTGTGTGTGAGAGAAAGAGAGATTATCAAGGAGGTGAAGTGTGTGTGTGTGTGTGTGTGTGTGTGAGAGTGTGAGAGAGAGAAAGAGAGATTGGTCAGGGAAGTGACTGGATAGTATGTGTGTGAGAGAAAGAGATTGATCAAGGAGGTGACTGGTGTGTATATATGAGAGAAAGAGCGATTGGTCAGGGAGGTGACTGGTGTGTGTGAGAGAAGGCGAGATTGGTCATGGATGTGAGTGTGTGTGAGAGAGAAAGAGAGATTGGTCAGGGAGGTGACTGGTGTGTGTGAGAGAAAGAGAGATTATCAAGGAGGTGAATAGTGTGTGTATGTGAGAGAAAGAGAGATTGGTCAGGGAACATAAGAACATAAGAACATAAGAAAATGCCATACTGGGTCAGACCAAGGGTCCATCAAGCCCAGCATCCTGTTTCCAACAGTGGCCAATCCAGGCCATAAGAACCTGGCAAGTACCCAAAAACTAAGTCTATTCCATGTAACCATTGCTAATGGCAGTGGCTATTCTCTAAGTGAACTTAATAGCAGGTAATGGACTTCTCCTCCAAGAACTTATCCAATCCTTTTTTAAACACAGCTATACTAACTGCACGAACCACATTCTCTGGCAACAAATTCCAGAGTTTAATTGTGCGTTGAGTAAAAAAGAACTTCCTCTGATTAGTTTTAAATGTGCCCCATGCTAACTTCAATGGAGTGTCCCCTAGTCTTTCTACTATCTGAAAGAGTAAATAACCGATTCACATCTACCCGTTCTAGACCTCTCATGATTTTAAACACCTCTATCATATCCCCCCTCAGTCGTCTCTTCTCCAAGCTGAAAAGTCCTAACCTCTTTAGTCTTTCCTCATAGGGGAGTTGTTCCATTCCCCTTATCATTTTGGTAGCCCTTCTCTGTACCTTCTCCATCGCAATTATATCTTTTTTGAGATGCGGCGACCAGAATTATACACAGTATTCAAGGTGCGGTCTCACCATGGAGCGATACAGAGGCATTATGACATTTTCCGTTTTATTCATCATTCCTTTTCTAATAATTCCCAACATTCTGTTTGCTTTTTTGACTGCCGCAGCACACTGAACCGACGATTTCAATGTGTTATCCACTATGACACCTAGATCTCTTTCTTGGGTTGTAGCACCTAATATGAAACCCAACATCGTGTAATTATAGCATGGGTTATTTTTCCCTATATGCATCACCTTGCACTTATCCACATTAAATTTCATCTGCCATTTGGATGCCCAATTTTCCAGTCTCACAAGGTCTTCCTGCAATTTATCACAATCTGCTTGTGATTTAACTACTCTGAACAATTTTGTGTCATCTGCAAATTTGATTATCTCACTCGTCGTTTTTCTTTCCAGATCATTTATAAATATATTGAACAGTAAGGGTCCCAATACAGATCCCTGAGGCACTCCACTGTCCACTCCCTTCCACTGAGAAAATTGCCCATTTAATCCTACTCTCTGTTTCCTGTCTTTTAGCCAGTTTGCAATCCACGAAAGGACATCGCCACCTATCCCATGACTTTTTACTTTTCCTAGAAGCCTCTCATGAGGAACTTTGTCAAACGCCTTCTGAAAATCCAAGTATACTATATCTACCGGTTCACCTTTATCCACATGTTTATTAGCTCCTTCAAAAAAGTGAAGCAGATTTGTGAGGCAAGACTTGCCCTGGGTAAAGCCATGCTGACTTTGTTCCATTAAACCATGTCTTTCTATATGTTCTGTGATTTTGATGTTTAGAACACTTTCCACTATTTTTCCTGGCACTGAAGTCAGGCTAACTGGTCTGTAGTTTCCCCGGCATCGCCCCTGGAGCCCTTTTTAAATATTGGGGTTACATTTGCTATCCTCCAGTCTTCAGGTACAATGGATGATTTTAATGATAAGTTACAAATTTTTACTAATAGGTCTGAAATTTCATTTTTTAGTTCCTTCAGAACTCTGGGGTGTATACCATCCGGTCCAGGTGATTTACTACTCTTCAGTTTGTCAATCAGGCCTACCACATCTTCTAGGTTCACCGTGATTTGATTCAGTCCATCTGAATCATTACCCATGAAAACCTTCTCCATTACGGGTACCTCCCCAACATCCTCTTCAGTAAACACCGAAGCAAAGAAATCATTTAATCTTTCTGCGATGGTCTTATCTTCTCTAAGTGCCCCTTTAACCCCTCGATCATCTAACGGTCCAACTGACTCCCTCACAGGCTTTCTGCTTCGGATATATTTAAAAAGTTTTTACTGTGAGTTTTTGCCTCTACAGCCAACTTCTTTTCAAATTCTCTCTTAGCCTGGCTTATCAATGTCTTACATTTAACTTGCCAATGTTTATGCTTTATCCTATTTTCTTCTGTTGGATCCTTCTTCCAATTTTTGAATGAAGATCTTTTGGCTAAAATAGCTTCTTTCACCTCCCCTTTTAACCATGCTGGTAATCGTTTTGCCTTCTTTCCACCTTTCTTAATGTGTGGAATACATCTGGACTGTGCTTCTAGAATGGTATTTTTTAACAATGACCACGCCTCTTGGACATTTTTTACTTTTGTAGCTACTCCTTTCAGTTTTTCTCATTTTATCAAAGTTTCCCTTTTGAAAGTTTAGCACGAGAGCCTTGGATTTGTACACTGTTCCTTTTCCAGTCTTTAAATCAAATTTGATCATATTATGATCACTATTGCCAAGCGGCCCCACCACCGTTACCTCTCTCACCAAGTCCTGTGCTCCACTGAGAATTAGATCTAAAATTGCTCCCTCTCTCGTCGGTTCCTGAACCAATTGCTCCATAAAGCTATCATTTATTCCATCCAGGAACGTTATCTCTCTAGCGTGACCCGATGATACATTTACCCAGTCTATATTGGGGTAATTGAAGTGTAAATCAAAACAGTGCAGATTATAGAATTTTGTGTCCTGATCAAAGGAGGATTCCAAACGTTTTATGTGAAGACAACTTATAATTTTTATTGCGGCTACTCCACTGCATAATATTATCACGGCAAATAATTTTCAAGGTGCCCCAACACGGTCCCGTGTTTCACCGGTGGCTGCATCGGGGGGACCAACAAGGAATTCATTTAATCTGTAATTCAAAAATGGTTAAAAATCAGGACAATAACAATGGACTAAAGCCGATGTGCAACTTAAAACAGTAAACAATGAACATACCTTGGTACGAAATATTCAAAAAGTGGCAGGGAGTGCGTTTTCCCTCAGTACGACCAGGTATTTTAAAGCAGAATTTAGGCGCCAAACTACAGGTGAGATGATCACCTTTCTCGAGGGAGCCAATCGGCGGTTCCCAAGATGCTCAGCGCCCCGCAGGTACACAGACGGGCAACAAATGACAGTCTAATCAGTGAACAGAACTACGTGAACAAGTGCCATTCAATCTCGCGATTCAAACCTTTGGGGAAGACTGTGTCCAAAGTAAAAATCCATTTTTGCTCTTGTCTGCCCAAATGTTCTAAATAATTACCCCCCCGGAATGGCTTTGGAACTACCTCAATGACAGCGAACCATAAGTCAGCGATATTATGAGACAAACTTATCCAGTGAGAGACCAGGGGTTCTTGGTCACGAGATGTACGGATATTTGAACAATGTTCAAAAATTCTGGTTTTAATTTTGGTTTTAATTTTCCGGGAGGTTTTGCCAACGTATAACATGGGGCAGGGACATTTGATCACGTAAATGACACCCTGTGACGTACAATCAGAATTAGATTTTAAATAAAAAAATTTTTGAGTGATAGGATGTTGAATAAATGAAAGGGACTCCGTATGGTGGCAAGCAGTACAATGACCACACGGCTGATGTAAGCATTCTCCAGAAGGGGTCCTGATTTTTAACCATTTTTGAATTACAGATTAAATGAATTCCTTGTTGGTCCCCCCGATGCAGCCACCGGTGAAACACGGGACCGTGTTGGGGCACCTTGAAAATTATTTGCCGTGATAATATTATGCAGTGGAGTTGCTGCAATAAAAATTATAAGTTGTCTTCACATAAAACGTTTGGAATCCTCCTTTGATCAGGACACAAAATTCTATAATCTGCACTGTTTTGATTTGGATTTCTCTGTAGTGCAGAACCCTGCTTCTGGTTTCTTGGTAATTGAAGTCTCCCATTATTACTGTGCTACCAATTTGGTTAGCTTCCCTAATTTCTCTTAGCATTTCACTGTCCATCTCACCATCTTGACCAGGTGGACGGTAGTATACTCCTATCACTATAGTCTTCCCTGACACACAAGGGATTTCTACCCATAAAGATTCAATTTTGTATTTAGTCTCATGCAGGATGTTTATCCTGTTGGACTCTATGCCATCCCGGACATAAAGCGCCACACCTCCTCCCGACTGCTCCTCTCTGTCATTGCGATATAATTTGTATCTCCGATGCGACCCCTTCTGGAGAATGCTTACATCAGCCGTGTGGTCATTGTACTGCTTGCCACCATACGGAGTCCCTTTCATTTATTCAACATCCTATCACTCAAAAATGTTTTTATTTAAAATCTAATTCTGATTGTACGTCACAGGTGTCATTTACGTGATCAAATGTCCCTGCCCCATGTTATACGTTGGCAAAACCTCCCGGAAAATTAAAACCAGAATTTTTGAACATTGTTCAAATATCCGTACATCTCGTGACCAAGAACCCTTGGTCTCTCACTGGATAAGTTTGTCTCATAATATCGCTGACTTATGGTTCGCTGTCATTGAGGTAGTTCCAAAGCCATTCCGGGGGGGTAATTATTTAGAACATTTGGGCAGACAAGAGCAAAAATGGATTTTTACTTTGGACACAGTCTTCCCCAAAGGTTTGAATCGCGAGATTGAATGGCACTTGTTCACGTAGTTCTGTTCACTAATTAGACTGTCATTTGTTGCCCGTCTGTGTACCTGCGGGGCGCTGAGCATCTTGGGAACTGCCGATTGGCTCCCTCGAGAAAGGTGATCATCTCACCTGTAGTTTGGCGCCTAAATTCTGCTTTAAAATACCTGGTCGTACTGAGGGAAAACGCACTCCCTGCCACTTTTTGAATATTTCGTACCAAGGTATGTTCATTGTTTACTGTTTTAAGTTGCACATCGGCTTTAGTCCATTGTTATTGTCCTGATTTTTAACCATTTTTGAATTACAGATTAAATGAATTCCTTGTTGGTCCCCCCGATGCAGCCACCGGTGAAACACGGGACCGTGTTGGGGCACCTTGAAAATTATTTGCCGTGATAATATTATGCAGTGGAGTAGCCGCAATAAAAATTATAAGTTGTCTTCACATAAAACGTTTGGAATCCTCCTTTGATCAGGACACAAAATTCTATAATCTGCACTGTTTTGATTTGGATTTCTCTGTAGTGCAGAACCCTGCTTCTGGTTTCTTGGTAATTGAAGTCTCCCATTATTACTGCACTACCAATTTGGTTAGCTTCCCTAATTTCTCTTAGCATTTCACTGTCCATCTCACCATCTTGACCAGGTGGACGGTAGTATACTCCTATCACTGTAGTCTTCCCTGACACACAAGGGATTTCTACCCATAAAGATTCAATTTTGTATTTAGTCTCATGCAGGATGTTTATCCTGTTGGACTCTATGCCATCCCGGACATAAAGCGCCACACCTCCTCCCGACTGCTCCTCTCTGTCATTGCGATATAATTTGTACCCCGGTATAGCACTGTCCCATTGGTTATCCTCTTTCCACCATGTCTCTGAGATGCCAATTAAGTCTATGTCATCATTTACTGCTATACATTCTAATTCTCCCTTCTTACTTCTTAGACTTCTGGCATTAGCATACAAACATTTCAAAGTTTGTTTTTTGTTTGTATTTTTATTCTGCTTTTTAATTGATAGGGATAAGTTAGAATTTTTTAGCTCAGGTGAGTTTTTGGTTACAGGCACTTGGACTACTTTTCTAATTATTGGAACCTCACTGTCGGGATGCTCTAATTCTAATGCATCATTAGTATCCTTTAAAGATACATCTCTCCGAACCATGCACTGCTGAGCGACTGTCGGCTTTCCCCTTTGTTCTAGTTTAAAAGCTGGCTATGCATTGAAAGTGAAGTATCAGTCTTGCTCCCCTGCTGTTAAAGCAGAGAGCTATGCTGGATATGCATTGAAAGTGAAGTATCAGGTATTTTTGGTTTGGGGTAGTAACTGCCGTAACAAGCAAGCTACTCCCCTGCTTTTATGTGGTTGCAAATCCTTTTTTCCACATTTCCTCTTGCCATTGAAGCATAGAGCAATGTTGGAGCCACATTATTGAATAAGGATATTCATCTCCAGGTAGTTCAGAGTAATTAAGAGTAGTTAAATCACAAGCAGATTGTGATAAATTGCAGGAAGACCTTGTGAGACTGGAAAATTGGGCATCCAAATGGCAGATGAAATTTAATGTGGATAAGTGCAAGGTGATGCATATAGGGAAAAATAACCCATGCTATAATTACACAATGTTGGGTTCCATATTAGGTGCTACAACCCAAGAAAGAGATCTAGGCGTCATAGTGGATAACACATTGAAATTGTCGGTTCAGTGTGCTGCGGCAGTCAAAAAAGCAAACAGAATGTTGGGAATTATTAGAAAAGGAATGATGAATAAAACGGAAAATGTCATAATGCCTCTGTATCGCTCCATGGTGAGACCGCACCTTGAATACTGTGTACAATTCTGGTCGCCGCATCTCAAAAAAGATAAAATTGCGATGGAGAAGGTACAGAGAAGGGCTACCAAAATGATAAGGGGAATGGAACAACTCCCCTATGAGGAAAGACTAAAGAGGTTAGGACTTTTCAGCTTGGAGAAGAGACGACTGAGGGGGGATAAGATAGAGGTGTTTAAAATCATGAGAGGTCTAGAACGGGTAGATGTGAATCGGTTATTTACTCTTTCGGATAATAGAAAGACTAGGGGACACTCCTTGAAATTAGCATGGGGCACATTTAAAACTAATCGGAGAAAGTTCTTTTTTACTCAACCACAATTAAACTCTGGAATTTGTTGCCAGAGGATGTGGTTAGTGCAGTTAGTGTAGCTGTGTTTAAAAAAGGATTGGATAAGTTCTTGGAGGAGAAGTCCATTACCTGCTATTAAGTTCACTTAGAGAATTGCCACTGCCATTAGCAATGGTTACATGGAATAGACTTAGGGGCGGATTTTAAATGCCCTGTGCGCGTAAATCTGGCCGGATTTCCACGCGCAGGGCCCTCGCGCGCCGGTGCGCCTATTTTGCATAGGCCGCCGGTGCGCGCAGAGCCCCGGGACGCGCATAAGTCTCGGGGTTTTTTTAAAGGGGCGGGGGGGGCGTGTCGGGGGCATGGCAGAATGATGCGGCGTTTCGGGGGCGTGACGTGGCGTTTTGGGGGCGGCGACGCGGGCGTGGTTTCGGCCCGGGGGCATTCCGGGGGCGTGTCCGCGGCCTCCGGTCCAGCCCCCGGGACCAGAACACGGAGTGGGGCAGCTGGCTGGTGCGCGCAGATTTACATCTGCTTTTAGCTGAAACAAAGGTAAGGGGGGGGTTTAGATAGGGCCGCTACAAAATCGGAGCGGCCTCGGAGGGAACAGGCAGCGCGCGCTACGCGCGTATCTTATAAAATCCAGCATACTTTTGTTTGCGCCTGGTGCGCGAACAAAAGTACTTGATCGCGCAATTTTTTTAAATCTACCCTTTAGTTTTGGGTACTTGCCAGTTTCTTATGGCCTGGATTGGCCACTGTTGGAAACAGGATGCTGGGCTTGATGGACCCTTGGTCTGATCCAGTATGGCAAGTTCTTATGTTCTTATGTTCTTGCATTTAAAACTAATCGGAGAAAGTTCTTTTTTACTCAACGCACAATTAAACTCTGGAATTTGTTGCCAGAGGATGTGGTTAGTGCAGTTAGTATAGCTGTGTTTAAAAAAGGATTGGATAAGTTCTTGGAGGAGAAGTCCATTACCTGCTATTAAGTTCACTTAGAGAATTGCCACTGCCATTAGCAATGGTAACATGGAATAGACTTAGTTTTTGGATACTTGCCAGGTTCTTATGGCCTGGATTAGCCACTGTTGGAAACAGGATGCTGGGCTTGATGGACCCTTGGTCTGACCCAGTATGGCATGTTCTTATGTTCCCTCAAGCCACCCCCATGCCTCTTCTCTTCATTCACGTCCTCTAGACTTTATGGATCCACAGTGTTTATCCCACGCCCCTTTGAAATCCTTCACAGTTTTGGTCTTCACTTCCTCCGGAAGGGCATTCCAGGCATCCACCACCCTCTCCGGAAGAAATACTTCCCGACATTGGTTCTGAATCTTCCTCCCTGGAGTTTTAAATCGTGACCCCTGGTTCTGCTGATTTTTTTGCAACAGAAAAGGTTTGTCGTTGTCTTTGGATCATTAAAACCTTTCAAGTCTCTGAAAGTCTGTATCATATCACCCCTATACATTCCATACCTTTACACAGCCTTTCAGAGAGGGTCAGGAGGTCCTTGCTCCTGGAGTCATGGGGTCTCCTGAAGACAGCTGGTCTTACTCTCTTATGCTCCCCAGCTGGTCCCTGCCCTGCAGGGTCCCGGCCACAGACCTCTTTTCCTCTGTGGGATTTAAGTTGCACCAGGTATTTAACTTAGTTCAGCACATTCAAAAGGGGGAAAAGAGGGTCACTGTGTTGAACCCCCCTTGACTGTTATCAGTCTTGAGGATCTTGCTATTCTTCATTCAGTTACCAGGCTTCGGTGCTATAGAATATTTTGCCTCTTAACATTCATCACAGTTTAAATTACTTGAAATTCAAGAAATTGTTGAAAACATGGATGTTTAGCCAGGGCTTTGATAATTAATGAAATGCTAGACTTGAGGTTCTGGAGTTATCCATAAAGGCTACTTGTGTATAATATAATTATCTCCCAAATACATTGTTGGTACTGGTAAGTTTATTGTTAGGAATGAAGATGAATTTTAAAACTGGCACCCAGGCGCACATTGTGCGTGAGGGCGGCCATTTTATAACGTACACAGGCATATGTGCACGTGTTATAAAACAGGCTGACTGTGCATACCCATCACTTTATAAAAACTTCCCAGATGTGCTCACGCCAAGAGATACATGAATATCTCAACAGCTTTTAAATCTGCTCGAGCCCGACATATTTGTGCATCCCCTAACTGATGCACACTCTGGGCTTATGGATCCAATAAGAGAAAGTAACAGTCTTACCCTAAATGTAGACTGGATTCCGCTTCCCCTACCTAACCCCCCCTAACCTTTATTCCATAAGTTGCCCCTGCCTCTGGGCAGGCATAGGTTGCACGCACCGGCCGAGTGCTGGCACGTGATCCCCTGGTACGGCCACTGTGCCGGAGGCCTCTGTCCCGTCCCCGTACCTCCCCTTTCACAAAGCCCTGGGACATACGCGCGTTCTGGGGCTTGCACGCGTTGCCAGACCTATGCAAAATAGGGTCGGCGTGCGTAACCCCCCTACACATGTTAATCCAGCTGGATTTACACGCGTAGGGCTTGTAACATCTGCCCCTTAGTTTTTGGGTACTTGTCAGGTTCTTATGGCCTGGATTGGCCACTGTTGGAAACAGGATGCTGGGCTTGATGGACCCTTGGTCTGACCCAGCATGGCATTTTCTTATGTTCTTAGTACAGAAACGAGTGTCAAACCACTTGATTGGACATTTGTTTTTCTTCTGAAGAATCATAGTGTCTTGTGTGGTCGCTGCAGAACAGCAGCACAGAAAGAAAAACATGGTAACACGCACAGGAAGGAAGCTCCCACCAGCACCTGAGCCAAGAGAGTCAACCTTCCCTCCCTTACCCCCCACCTTCGAAAGTGCAGCTGGGGTAAATAAGCCTGTGGAGACAGCCCCAGAAATAAATTATTTTGTGTGCCTTTGAAAATAACCAAATCCATGAAAAAGACTATTATGAGTATTTTTTTTAAATGGACCCCAAAATCAGTCAAATCATCTAAAAAAATAAAACCTAAAACACAAAAATAAATAAAATTATGGTGAAAAACAGCACTTGGTGCAGTATGCATGAAAGCTGTGAAGGCAAGTGATTAAGAGGATAATTTTCAAAATATTTCTGCACAGAAAACAGTCCTTTAGGCACAGAAGTAGCCTTTTACAAAATGAATTGTATTACTTTAAAATTTTTTGATAACTGACTCCTCATTTCCATAGGAATCGCCCAAGGTGGTGAACAAAAAAATGCATATTTTACATAAAATAATAAACAAAATGGTTATCTGCTATTACATTTCATGGACCCAAATTATACTGTCCAAGTTTCTCATAGCCCAACCTTAGAACTCGCTTATCTTTCCCATGAATAACACAGATATATTTGTTATGCATTAAAGCAAAATCAATCTGTCCTATACATTAGATAAAAGCCAAGTAGGGTAAACTTATGTGCAATGAGGGATGTGCATTCGTTTCATCCGTTTCATATTACATGCTTGTATAGGAAAAGTATGAAACGGATGAAACGAATGCACATCCCTAGCAAATGTCATGTTCAAGCAGACGTTTGTCTGCACTGAGAGGAGTTGTTCCTGAGGGTAGAGATGGGAAGAGGTTTTATTTATGAAGATACTTTATAAAATTTGATCATATATGTGTACATTTTCAGAAATGCTGTGTGCACCAAATAAAAGTTGTAACTTGTGTGGGATAGCTTCATTGGGTTAAGTTTCAAAGAGGATTTATACATTTATTTATTTATTTATTTATTTCGCATTTTTATATACCGACGTTCTCGATACAAATATCAAATCAGGTCGGTTTACATAAAACAAAACAATCGCGGTGAGGCGTTACAATAAATGGAGTTTCAGAACATGAGAATAAATATTAAATAAACAACAGTGACTCATCAAATGACGAGAATCTATATAGTAAATAACATGTAATAAAATAGATAATGGTGTAAATAACTAACTTGAAATAAAATAAATAATAAATAGAATAGTATAAAATATATATGTAAAGACAACAGTAACTCGTTATGATACGTGAAACATGTAGAGAATAACTAAGAATAAATGATGTGTTAATTTGGGATATACAGGTATCAGGGACCAATGTTTATGTGCCTGGTTATGAGTAATGCATGGGCTAAAGAATTAATGCATCCACAAGTGGAACAATCAAACAGGTGGGCTGTCAAATAACGTGGATTCATGTGGAGATAACTAAAAATAAATGATGAGCTGAACAGTGACCAATGTTCATGTGTTTACATGAACATTCACTTTGAAAATTGGTGTAAGTCAGATGTGATGTTTGAAAATTACTCTTCCTAAGCGCTAATGCTTCTTTGAGTTTTCATGGCTGTCAGTTCTTGTTTTGCTGTGCATGCCGCTGCTTTTTGCTACACCCCGAAGCTGGCACTTTGTGTTGATGCACCATTTTCACCTCACCCAGTGGTGCCTGCCCTGCTTCTGTAATGTTAAAATTGAAAAAGTGGAAGATGTGAAGTATTGTAAGTAAATGACTTTTCTCTCTAGATCAGCCATGGATCCATGCTGCCTGCTTTGAGTGATAAGCTGCAGTTTCCATCCTTCCTACGTACAGTACAGAGTTCTGAATCCCAGTATACTGCCCTCGCCCAGTTACTTAAGTATTTTGACTGGACGTGGGTAGCAATAATAGTAAGAGATGATGAAGCTGGATTGCAGGGAGGCCAACTTATTAAAGCTGGAGTTGAGAGAGGAGGAGGATGTGTTGCTTTCATGGAAAAAATTCATGTGAGTTACTCTAAGAAAAAGGTTCTCAGAGTTATTCAAACAATCCAGAAACATTCTGTGAATGTGATTGTTCTACACAGTAATGAAATGCACGCAAAAATATTACTGGAAACCTTCTCCGATTATAACATAACAGGAAAAATCCTCATATTTTCTGCATCTTTCAAACTTAATCCAGGATACTTCACAGAAAAGACCCACAAGTTATTCAATGGCTCCATAGGACTCTCTCTCCATGCAGGAGATTTGCCAGGATTCATGGAGTTCCTCCATAAACTCCACCCCTCCACCTCTCCTGATGATATTTTTATTAAAATATTCTGGGAAAAAGCATTCCACTGCAAATGGCCAAAGAGCAATGGAAGTGAATTTATTGTCACTGCAAAAGAGGAGGAATCATTGGTACATTGCTCAGGGGAAGAGGACTTGGAGGGACTGGTTGCATCAGTATTTGAATTAAATGATCTGAGCTATAGCTATCACAGTTATCTTGCAGTCTACGCTTTTGCCCATGCATTAAATGCACTGATAACGTGCAAACCTGGGCAAGGACCTTTCATTAATGCAACTTGTGCCAACAGCACTCATTTCCAGCCATGGCAGGTAATTAACTAAAGAATTTCTTATGTCCTAATTTTGAAAAATTAACTAAAATAAATACAAAGCATTTTAACCTTGACTTTTTTAGCTAATTATTTCTCTGAATGGTTTTTTCCTTGTTTGTGCCCAACAGAAAAGTGTTGTTTATTAAATAAATGCCAAATGTATGAGGCAGAGATATGATTGTAACTGAAATACTTCAAGTGAATAATTTTATAGCAGCCTGTTTAGGGATAAACTCTAAAGGTACTTTCTATTCATAGACTTTAGCCTGAATTTGTATGTATATAAGTCCTCTTTGAAATCTGTAGCTTCTCCCAGCATGTGCACACACAAATGCACAGAAAGCTCCACCTTCTCCCAAGCAGGGAAAGCTTTCTGCTGTCCCCCAGGAACCAGTGTGGGTAAAAGTGAGCATGGAATGGGTTACACACACCACTTATGTACATAAAACATACTTTTTCCATTGCAAGTTACTTTGAAAATCCAGCCAATATCAGGAGGAATATTGCACAAGAGGGAAACTTTTCTCAGTGGAAAAGAAGTTGTGGAAAAAGAGGTCATGATATGAGGCTGAAAGGGGAAAGGCTCAGGAGTAGCATTAGAAAATCTTACTAGATAAACGAAGCTTGACCGACGTGCCGCAAATGCGCAGTAGAGACCAGCTCTACCGCGCATGTGCGGGCGAGCACGTCGGGCTGAGCCAGCGTCATAAAGTAAAAAAATGGGCGCGTCCAGTGGCAGCAGCGGGCGGCGACGGCGGTAGCGAGCGGCGGCGGTACCGGCAGCGGGCGGTATAGCGGACGCGGCGGTGGACCGGAGCGGGCGGGTGTGAGCGGCGGCGGCGGCAGAGACAGCGGGGGGGCGCGAGAGGCGGCGGGTAAGGCAGCGGGCGG
>NW_021820743.1:177990-196311 GCF_901001135.1 Rhinatrema bivittatum | reverse complement strand
CCAGCATGTGTGTAAGAGAACATGCATGATTGAGACTATAAGTAAGAGAAAAAAGGCATGTGTGATAGAGAGATAGACTAATTAGGGAGGTGACTGGTGTGTGTGAGAGAAAGAGATTGATCAGGGAGGTGACTGGTGTGTGTGAAAGAGAGACACCAGTCAGGGAGGTGACTGGTGTGTGTGAAAGACAGACCAGTCAGGGAGGTGACTGGTATTTGTGAGAGAAAGAGATTGATCAGGGAGGTGACTGGTATGTGTGAGAGAAAGAGATTGGTTAGGGAGGTGACTGGTGTGTGAGAGAAAGAGATTGGTCAGGGAGGTGACTGGTATGTGTGAGAGAGAACAAGATTGGTCATGGAGGTGAATGGTGTGTGTGAGAGAAAGAGAGATTATCAAGGAGGTGAAGTGTGTGTGTGTGTGTGTGTGTGTGAGAGTGTGAGAGAGAGAAAGAGAGATTGGTCAGGGAAGTGACTGGATGGTATGTGTGTGAGAGAAAGAGATTGGTCAAGGAGGTGACTGGTGTGTATATATGAGAGAAAGAGCGATTGGTCAGGGAGGTGACTGGTGTGTGTGAGAGAAGGCGAGATTGGTCATGGATGTGAGTGTGTGTGAGAGAGAAAGAGAGATTGGTCAGGGAGGTGACTGGTGTGTGTGAGAGAAAGAGAGATTATCAAGGAGGTGAATAGTGTGTGTATGTGAGAGAAAGAGAGATTGGTCAGGGAACATAAGAACATAAGAACATAAGAAAATGCCATACTGGGTCAGACCAAGGGTCCATCAAGCCCAGCATCCTGTTTCCAACAGTGGCCAATCCAGGCCATAAGAACCTGGCAAGTACCCAAAAACTAAGTCTATTCCATGTAACCATTGCTAATGGCAGTGGCTATTCTCTAAGTGAACTTAATAGCAGGTAATGGACTTCTCCTCCAAGAACTTATCCAATCCTTTTTTAAACACAGCTATACTAACTGCACGAACCACATTCTCTGGCAACAAATTCCAGAGTTTAATTGTGCGTTGAGTAAAAAAGAACTTCCTCTGATTAGTTTTAAATGTGCCCCATGCTAACTTCAAGGAGTGTCCCCTAGTCTTTCTACTATCTGAAAGAGTAAATAACCGATTCACATCTACCCGTTCTAGACCTCTCATGATTTTAAACACCTCTATCATATCCCCCCTCAGTCGTCTCTTCTCCAAGCTGAAAAGTCCTAACCTCTTTAGTCTTTCCTCATAGGGGAGTTGTTCCATTCCCCTTATCATTTTGGTAGCCCTTCTCTGTACCTTCTCCATCGCAATTATATCTTTTTTGAGATGCGGCGACCAGAATTATACACAGTATTCAAGGTGCGGTCTCACCATGGAGCGATACAGAGGCATTATGACATTTTCCGTTTTATTCATCATTCCTTTTCTAATAATTCCCAACATTCTGTTTGCTTTTTTGACTGCCGCAGCACACTGAACCGACGATTTCAATGTGTTATCCACTATGACACCTAGATCTCTTTCTTGGGTTGTAGCACCTAATATGAAACCCAACATCGTGTAATTATAGCATGGGTTATTTTTCCCTATATGCATCACCTTGCACTTATCCACATTAAATTTCATCTGCCATTTGGATGCCCAATTTTCCAGTCTCACAAGGTCTTCCTGCAATTTATCACAATCTGCTTGTGATTTAACTACTCTGAACAATTTTGTGTCATCTGCAAATTTGATTATCTCACTCGTCGTATTTCTTTCCAGATCATTTATAAATATATTGAACAGTAAGGGTCCCAATACAGATCCCTGAGGCACTCCACTGTCCACTCCCTTCCACTGAGAAAATTGCCCATTTAATCCTACTCTCTGTTTCCTGTCTTTTAGCCAGTTTGCAATCCACGAAAGGACATCGCCGCCTATCCCATGACTTTTTACTTTTCCTAGAAGCCTCTCATGAGGAACTTTGTCAAACGCCTTCTGAAAATCCAAGTATACTATATCTACCGGTTCACCTTTATCCACATGTTTATTAACTCCTTCAAAAAAGTGAAGCAGATTTGTGAGGCAAGACTTGCCCTGGGTAAAGCCATGCTGACTTTGTTCCATTAAACCATGTCTTTCTATATGTTCTGTGATTTTGATGTTTAGAACACTTTCCACTATTTTTCCTGGCACTGAAGTCAGGCTAACTGGTCTGTAGTTTCCCGGATCGCCCCTGGAGCCCTTTTTAAATATTGGGGTTACATTTGCTATCCTCCAGTCTTCAGGTACAATGGATGATTTTAATGATAAGTTACAAATTTTTACTAATAGGTCTGAAATTTCATTTTTTAGTTCCTTCAGAACTCTGGGGTGTATACCATCCGGTCCAGGTGATTTACTACTCTTCAATTTGTCAATCAGGCCTACCACATCTTCTAGGTTCACCGTGATTTGATTCAGTCCATCTGAATCATTACCCATGAAAACCTTCTCCATTACGGGTACCTCCCCAACATCCTCTTCAGTAAACACCGAAGCAAAGAAATCATTTAATCTTTCCGCGATGGCCTTATCTTCTCTAAGTGCCCCTTTAACCCCTCGATCATCTAACGGTCCAACTGACTCCCTCACAGGCTTTCTGCTTCGGATATATTTTAAAAACTTTTTACTGTGAGTTTTTGCCTCTACAGCCAACTTCTTTTCAAATTCTCTCTTAGCCTGGCTTATCAATGTCTTACATTTAACTTGTCATCAAAAAACAAGGAAAAAAGAAGAACCAAAAAAATTTTTTATCACAAAATTGTGCTCAAAAATTTTTTTTGTAGAATAACACTGACCGTATCGGCAAGCCTGACGACACCCCTTGAATGATTTAACAGGGGTTGTCCGGACTTCTCGTCATTTACAGTCAACCTTTTTCAATTAAATTTTTACAATTTTTTCAATTATTTTTGTTTTTAAATAGTTTTTTATAAATGTTACTTAAAAAATGTTTTTTAAATCCAGGGCAATTGTATCCAGTTATCTCAATCCAGAGACACAATTGTTTCCATTTGACTCAGTCCAAAAAATTATTTTCAAAGCCAAGGAATGTGATTTTCAATAAACAAAGGACAAGAATATTTGTTAAATAACCTCTCGACACCCGGCCGATGTTTCGCTACTGCTTCATCAGGAGCGTGACATTATTTACTTCCAATATCTCCCGTCGATACTCTATACAAGGAGCATATGAAAATCTTGCTTGTCCAAGCGTGGTGTCTCCCGTCAGATTTATTTCATCGGGAGCTTACCCAGCCTATATCCGCTCAACATTTTAAAAGCGGTCTCATTTTTCAGGGTTGTCGCTTCTCATTATTGCCCGGAGAAATCCTATAGTAAAACATACATACATGTTCTTTAAATATGTGTAATTATATAACTTGTTCCTAGTTACTTAACTTAAACTCGTGAGCACTGCCAAACCTTCATTGTGGACGTGTATCGTCTCAACTGGCTTCCGGAAATGCAGGAAACAGCAACCGCTTGAACGCGTGGTGAACGCTTAAATAGAGAATATAAGCCAATCATAATCAAGCAAGGGCAGTCAATCAATTGAACAACGTAAATATTGTAATTTATCAGCTTCACAATTTCAGGCTCTTCAGGCACTAAAAGACAATCCTGAATTAATTATAAAACCCGCCGACAAAGGTGGAAAAATAGTATTGATGGACAGAGTACAATATACAAAAGAGGTTGATCGCCAACTACAAGATCAAAAGGCATATCGTCTATTACCACAAGATCCCACCAAAGAAATATCAGAAGAGATTAAATGACTTGTTGAGGAAGGAGAGAAAAAAGGTTTTTTGACCACCAAAGAAGCACGTTTTTTGATGAAGAAACATCCGGTAGTACCTGTACTATACTTATTACCCAAGATACATAAAAGATTAGTTGATCCACCAGGGAGACCGATTGTGTCAAGTAGAGGGTCTCTCCTTGAACCATTATCTAGATTCGTGGACCACTTTTTGGCACCATGTGTGCCTACATTACCTTCATATATCAGAGACTCGCAGCAAATGATCATGTTTCTGGAAAATTTACATTGTGACACCAGAAATTTAGCCCTGGCTACCTTGGATGTGGAATCCCTTTATACTGTGATTCCACAACAAGAGATGATAAATTAGGGATGTGAATCGTGTCCTCGATCGTCTTAACGATCGATTTCGGCTGGGAGGGGGAGGGAATCGTATTGTTGCCGTTTGGGGGGGTAAAATATCGTGAAAAATCGTGAAAAATCGAAAAAAACGTAAAATCGCAAAACCGGCACATTAAAACCCCCTAAAACCCACCCCCGACCCTTTAAATTAAATCCCCCACCCTCCCGAACCCCCCCCCCAAATGACTTAAATGACCTGCGGGTCCAGCGGCGGTCCGGAACGGCAGTGGTCCGGAACGGGCTCCTGCTACTGAATCTTGTTGTCTTCAGCCGGCGCCATTTTCCAAAATGGCACCGAAAAATGGCGGCAGCCATAGACGAACATGATTGGACGGCAGGAGGTCCTTCCGGACCCCCGCTGGACTTTTGGCAAGTCTTGTGGGGGTCAGGAGGCCCCCCCCAAGCTGGCCAAAAGTTCCTGGAGGTCCAGCGGGGGTCAGGGAGCGATTTCCCGCCGCGAATCGTTTTCATACGGAAAATGGCGCCGGCAGGAGATCGACTGCAGGAGGTCGTTCAGCGAGGCGCCGGAACCCTCGCTGAACGACCTCCTGCAGTCGATCTCCTGCCGGTGCCATTTTCCGTACGAAAACGATTCGCGGCGGGAAATCGCTCCCTAACCCCCGCTGGACCTCCAGGAACTTTTGGCCAGCTTGGGGGGGGCCTCCTGACCCCCACAAGACTTGCCAAAAGTCCAGCGGGGGTCCGGAAGGACCTCCTGCCGTCCAATCGTGTTCGTCTATGGCCGCCGACATTTTTCGGCGCCATTTTGGAAAATGGCGCCGGCTGAAGACAACAAGATTCAGTAGCAGGAGCCCGTTCCGGACCGCTGCCGTTCCGGACCGCCGCTGGACCCGCAGGTTATTTAAGTCATTGGGGGGGGGGTTCGGGAGGGTGGGGGATTTAATTTAAAGGGTCGGGGGTGGGTTTTAGGGGGTTTTAGTGTGCCGGCTCACGATTCTAACGATTTATAACGATAAATCGTTAGAATCTCTATTGTATTGTGTTCCATAACGGTTTAAGACGATATTAAAATTATCGGACGATAATTTTAATCGTCCTAAAACGATTCACATCCCTATGATAAATATCGCTCAATCTTATTTTGAGAGCAGACCTCGACCCCAACGCATACCATCTGATTTTTTAACATCCATTTTGGAAATTTGTTTAACAAAAAATTTTTTTGCGTATGAACAGAAGTATTATCAGCAAATCTGTGGAACAGCAATGGGGGCCTCTATGGCCCCCGATCTTGCAAACTTATATATGGGGATCTTTGAACAAAAATGGATCGCTGCTTCTCAACCATTCTCTATACATATCGTCACTTGGAAACGATACATTGACGATATTTTTATTTTATGGCAGGGCACACATGTTCAATTTCTTGAATTTGTTCAATGGTTGAATAATTGTAATTCAAATCTACATTTCACAGCTGTTTTTGATTTTGAAACTATAAATTTTTTGGACATTTCAATACACAAAATACCGGATGGTTTTCAGACATCAGTGTATCGTAAACCTGTAAGTAGTAACACCTTTTTACATTTCTCTAGCTCGCATCCTCGAGGGCTAAAAGAAAATTTACCAACTAGTCAGTTTTTAAGGATACGGAGATTGTGCTCTACTAAAACTGATTATCAGCAACAAGCAAAAGATCTGAGTGGACGTTTTTTAGAAAGGGGATATCCACCATCTTGCATTAAAAGAGCTTTTAAAAGAGCTGAAAATGCACACAGAGAATGGCTTTTTTTGCCATCACATCAAGATCAACACATGGAAAACATTCTGACATGTGTGATTCCCTTCACTCCTATGGCATCTATGGTAAAAGAGACAATTTTTCAAAATTGGCACATTCTTCAGAATTATACTGAATTTTGTGATCGTCCAAGGTTTACCTACACTAAAGGATCTAGTTTGCGAGACCAACTGGTTCACTCTGATTCATCGCCCCCACAGTTGAATCACAATTCGGGAAGACATCAACCCTGTGGAAAATGCTCCGTATGCAATGTAATGATGGACACTACACAGGTATTATTACAAAATCCATCATTAACCATTTCGTTACGACAAGACACCAATTGTACATCTATGGGCGTCGTTTATATTATCATTTGCCCATGTCAAATGATATATGTGGGGAAAACTATACGACAACTGAGAGTGAGACTGATTGAACATCGTTCCAGTATAAATACGCAACGAATAAGTGCTCCCTTAGTCCCTCATTGTTTAACTAAACAACACACATTTGAAGAACTAAGAGTGTGTGTAATACAGCAAATTTTGCCTCATTGGCGCGGAGGCGATCTTAACAAGAAACTAATGCAGGCAGAGCAGAAATGGATCAATCTTCTTGATACACTACAACCCAACGGACTGAATGGGGAACAAGAATTGAATGTTTTCCTTTGAGCTGTGGTTCACAGCTGATCGTTCAATGATGTCATTGCTGCCTTTTGATTGACTGCCCTTGCTTGATTATGATTGGCTTATATTCTCTATTTAAGCGTTCACCACGCGTTCAAGCGGTTGCTGTTTCCTGCATTTCCGGAAGCCAGTTGAGACGATACACGTCCACAATGAAGGTTTGGCAGTGCTCACGAGTTTAAGTTAAGTAACTAGGAACAAGTTATATAATTACACATATTTAAAGAACATGTATGTATGTTTTACTATAGGATTTCTCCGGGCAATAATGAGAAGCGACAACCCTGAAAAATGAGACCGCTTTTAAAATGTTGAGCGGATATAGGCTG
Source organism: Rhinatrema bivittatum (assembly GCF_901001135.1). Lineage (NCBI taxonomy): Eukaryota > Metazoa > Chordata > Amphibia > Gymnophiona > Rhinatrematidae > Rhinatrema > Rhinatrema bivittatum. Next base: position 189,363 of record NW_021820743.1, on the reverse strand, counting down.
GGTAAGCTCCCGATGAAATAAATCTGACGGGAGACACCACGCTTGGACAAGCAAGATTTTCATATGCTCCTTGTATAGAGTAATGACGGGAGATATTGGAAGTAAATAATGTCACGCTCCTGATGAAGCAGTAGCGAAACATCGGCCGGGTGTCGAGAGGTTATTTAACAAATATTCTTGTCCTTTGTTTATTGAAAATCACATTCCTTGGCTTTGAAAATAATTTTTTGGACTGAGTCAAATGGAAACAATTGTGTCTCTGGATTGAGATAACTGGATACAATTGCCCTGGATTTAAAAAACATTTTTTAAGTAACATTTATAAAAAACTATTTAAAAACAAAAATAATTGAAAAAATTGTAAAAATTTAATTGAAAAAGGTTGACTGTAAATGACGAGAAGTCCGGACAACCCCTGTTAAATCATTCAAGGGGTGTCGTCAGGCTTGCCGATACGGTCAGTCTTATTCTACAAAAAAAATTTTTGAGCACAATTTTGTGATAAAAAATTTTTTTGGTTCTTCTTTTTTCCTTGTTTTTTGATGATTAATTGAATGGAAAATTATTAGCTCTTTTTTTGCATATTTTTTACATTTAACTTGCCAATGTTTATGCTTTATCCTATTTTCTTCTGTTGGATCCTTCTTCCAATTTTTGAATGAAGATCTTTTGGCTAAAATAGCTTCTTTCACCTCCCCTTTTAACCATGCTGGTAATCGTTTTGCCTTCTTTCCACCTTTCTTAATGTGTGGAATACATCTGGACTGTGCTTCTAGAATGGTATTTTTTAACAATGACCACGCCTCTTGGACATTTTTTACTTTTGTAGCTGCTCCTTTCAGTTTTTCTCATTTTATCAAAGTTTCCCTTTTGAAAGTTTAGCACGAGAGCCTTGGATTTGCACACTGTTCCTTTTCCAGTCATTAAATCAAATTTGATCATATTATGATCACTATTGCCAAGCGGCCCCACCACCGTTACCTCTCTCACCAAGTCCTGTGCTCCACTGAGAATTAGATCTAAAATTGCTCCCTCTCTCGTCGGTTCCTGAACCAATTGCTCCATAAAGTTATCATTTATTCCATCCAGGAACGTTATCTCTCTAGCGTGACCCGATGATACATTTACCCAGTCTAAATTGGGGTAATTGAAGTGTAAATCAAAACAGTGCAGATTATAGAATTTTGTGTCCTGATCAAAGGAGGATTCCAAACGTTTTATGTGAAGACAACTTATAATTTTTATTGCGGCAACTCCACTGCATAATATTATCACGGCAAATAATTTTCAAGGTGCCCCAACACGGTCCCGTGTTTCGCCGGTGGCTGCATCGGGGGGACCAACAAGGAATTCATTTAATCTGTAATTCAAAAATGGTTAAAAATCAGGACAATAACAATGGACTAAAGCCGATGTGCAACTTAAAACAGTAAACAATGAACATACCTTGGTACGAAATATTCAAAAAGTGGCAGGGAGTGCGTTTTCCCTCAGTACGACCAGGTATTTTAAAGCAGAATTTAGGCGCCAAACTACAGGTGAGATGATCACCTTTCTCGAGGGAGCCAATCGGCGGTTCCCAAGATGCTCAGCACCCCGCAGGTACACAGACGGGCAACAAATGACAGTCTAATCAGTGAACAGAACTACGTGAACAAGTGCCATTCAATCTCGCGATTCAAACCTTTGGGGAAGACTGTGTCCAAAGTAAAAATCCATTTTTGCTCTTGTCTGCCCAAATGTTCTAAATAATTACCCCCCCGGAATGGCTTTGGAACTACCTCAATGACAGCGAACCATAAGTCAGCGATATTGTGAGACAAACTTATCCAGTGAGAGACCAAGGGTTCTTGGTCACGAGATGTATGGATATTTGAACAATGTTCAAAAATTCTGGTTTTAATTTTCCGGGAGGTTTTGCCAACGTATAACATGGGGGCAGGGACATTTGATCACGTAAATGACACCTGTGACGTACAATCAGAATTAGATTTTAAATAAAAAAATTTTTGAGTGATAGGATGTTGAATAAATGAAAGGGACTCCGTATGGTGGCAAGCAGTACAATGACCACACGGCTGATGTAAGCATTCTCCAGAAGGGGTCCTGATTTTTAACCATTTTTGAATTACAGATTAAATGAATTCCTTGTTGGTCCCCCCGATGCAGCCACCGGTGAAACACGGGACCGTGTTGGGGCACCTTGAAAATTATTTGCCGTGATAATATTATGCAGTGGAGTTGCCGCAATAAAAATTATAAGTTGTCTTCACATAAAACGTTTGGAATCCTCCTTTTATCAGGACACAAAATTCTATAATCTGCACTGTTTTGATTTGGATTTCTCTGTAGTGCAGAACCCTGCTTCTGGTTTCTTGGTAATTGAAGTCTCCCATTATTACTGCACTACCAATTTGGTTAGCTTCCCTAATTTCTCTTAGCATTTCACTGTCCATCTCACCATCTTGACCAGGTGGACGGTAGTATACCCCTATCACTGTAGTCTTCCCTGACACACAAGGGATTTCTACCCATAAAGATTCAATTTTGTATTTAGTCTCATGCAGGATGTTTATCCTGTTGGACTCTATGCCATCCCGGACATAAAGCGCCACACCTCCTCCCGACTGCTCCTCTCTGTCATTGCGATATAATTTGTATCTCCGATGCGACCCCTTCTGGAGAATGCTTACATCAGCCGTGTGGTCATTGTACTGCTTGCCACCATACGGAGTCCCTTTCATTTATTCAACATCCTATCACTCAAAAATTTTTTTATTTAAAATCTAATTCTGATTGTACGTCACAGGGTGTCATTTACGTGATCAAATGTCCCTGCCCCATGTTATACGTTGGCAAAACCTCCCGGAAAATTAAAACCAGAATTTTTGAACATTGTTCAAATATCCGTACATCTCGTGACCAAGAACCCCTGGTCTCTCACTGGATAAGTTTGTCTCATAATATCGCTGACTTATGGTTCGCTGTCATTGAGGTAGTTCCCAAGCCATTCCGGGGGGGTAATTATTTAGAACATTTGGGCAGACAAGAGCAAAAATGGATTTTTACTTTGGACACAGTCTTCCCCAAAGGTTTGAATCGCGAGATTGAATGGCACTTGTTCACGTAGTTCTGTTCACTGATTAGACTGTCATTTGTTGCCCGTCTGTGTACCTGTGGGGTGCTGAGCATCTTGGGAACCGCCGATTGGCTCCCTCGAGAAAGGTGATCATCTCACCTGTAGTTTGGCGCCTAAATTCTGCTTTAAAATACCTGGTCGTACTGAGGGAAAACGCACTCCCTGCCACTTTTTGAATATTTCGTACCAAGGTATGTTCATTGTTTACTGTTTTAAGTTGCACATCGGCTTTAGTCCATTGTTATTGTCCTGATTTTTAACCATTTTTGAATTACAGATTAAATGAATTCCTTGTTGGTCCCCCCGATGCAGCCACCGGTGAAACACGGGACCGTATTGGGGCACCTTGAAAATTATTTGCCGTGATAATATTATGCAGTGGAGTTGCCGCAATAAAAATTATAAGTTGTCTTCACATAAAACGTTTGGAATCCTCCTTTGATCAGGACACAAAATTCTATAATCTGCACTGTTTTGATTTGGATTTCTCTGTAGTGCAGAACCCTGCTTCTGGTTTCTTGGTAATTGAAGTCTCCCATTATTACTGCACTACCAATTTGGTTAGCTTCCCTAATTTCTCTTAGCATTTCACTGTCCGTCTCACCATCTTGACCAGGTGGATGGTAGTATACCCCTATCACTGTAGTCTTCCCTGACACACAAGGGATTTCTACCCATAAAGATTCAATTTTGTATTTAGTCTCATGCAGGATGTTTATCCTGTTGGACTCTATGCCATCCCGGACATAAAGCGCCACACCTCCTCCCGACTGCTCCTCTCTGTCATTGCGATATAATTTGTACCCCGGTATAGCACTGTCCCATTGGTTATCCTCTTTCCACCATGTCTCTGAGATGCCAATTAAGTCTATGTCATCATTCACTGCTATACATTCTAATTCTCCCTTCTTACTTCTTAGACTTCTGGCATTAGCATACAAACATTTCAAAGTTTGTTTTTTGTTTGTATTTTTATTCTGCTTTTTAATTGATAGGGATAAGTTAGAATTTTTTAGCTCAGGTGAGTTTTTTGTTACAGGCACTTGGACTACTTTTCTAATTATTGGAACCTCACTGTCGGGATGCTCTAATTCTAATGCATCATTAGTATCCTTTAAAGATACATCTCTCCGAACCATGCACTGCTGAGCGACTGTCGGCTTTCCCCTTTGTTCTAGTTTAAAAGCTGGCTATGCATTGAAAGTGAAGTATCAGTCTTGCTCCCCTGCTGTTAAAGCAGAGAGCTATGCTGGATATGCATTGAAAGTGAAGTATCAGGTAATTTTGGTTTGGGGTAGTAACTGCCGTAACAAGCAAGCTACTCCCCTGCTTTTATGTGGTTGCAAATCCTTTTTTCCACATTTCCTCTTGCCATTGAAGCATAGAGCAATGTTGGAGCCGCATTATTGAATAAGGATATTCATCTCCAGGTAGTTCAGAGTAATTAAGAGTAGTTAAATCACAAGCAGATTGTGATAAATTGCAGGAAGACCTTGTGAGACTGGAAAATTGGGCATCCAAATGGCAGATGAAATTTAATGTGGATAAGTGCAAGGTGATGCATATAGGGAAAAATAACCCATGCTATAATTACACAATGTTGGGTTCCATATTAGGTGCTACAACCCAAGAAAGAGATCTAGGCGTCATAGTGGATAACACATTGAAATTGTCGGTTCAGTGTGCTGCGGCAGTCAAAAAAGCAAACAGAATGTTGGGAATTATTAGAAAAGGAATGATGAATAAAACGGAAAATGTCATAATGCCTCTGTATCGCTCCATGGTGAGACCGCACCTTGAATACTGTGTACAATTCTGGTCGCCGCATCTCAAAAAAGATATAATTGCGATGGAGAAGGTACAGAGAAGGGCTACCAAAATGATAAGGGGAATGGAACAACTCCCCTATGAGGAAAAGACTAAAGAGGTTAGGACTTTTCAGCTTGGAGAAGAGACGACTGAGGGGGGATATGATAGAGATGTTTAAAATCATGAGAGGTCTAGAACGGGTAGATGTGAATCGGTTATTTACTCTTTCGGATAGTAGAAAGACTAGGGGGCACTCCATGAAGTTAGTATGGGGCACATTTAAAACTAATCGGAGAAAGTTCTTTTTTACTCAACCACAATTAAACTCTGGAATTTGTTGCCAGAGGATGTGGTTAGTGCAGTTAGTATAGCTGTGTTTAAAAAAGGATTGGATAAGTTCTTGGAGGAGAAGTCCATTACCTGCTATTAAGTTCACTTAGAGAATTGCCACTGCCATTAGCAATGGTAACATGGAATAGACTTAGGGGCGGATTTTAAATGCCCTGTGCGCGTAAATCTGGCCGGATTTCCACGCGCAGGGCCCTCGCGCGCCGGTGCGCCTATTTTGCATAGGCCGCCGGTGCGCGCAGAGCCCCGGGAACGCGCATAAGTCTCGGGGTTTTTTTAAAGGGGCGGGGGGGCGTGTCGGGGGCATGGCAGAATGATGCGGCGTTTCGGGGGCGTGACGTGGCGTTTTGGGGGCGGCGACGCGGGCGTGGTTTCGGCCCGGGGGCATTCCGGGGGCGTGTCCGCGGCCTCCGGTCCAGCCCCCGGGACCAGAACACGGAGTGGGGCAGCTGGCTGGTGCGCGCAGATTTACATCTGCTTTTAGCTGAAACAAAGGTAAGGGGGGGGTTTAGATAGGGCCGCTCCAAAATCGGAGCGGCCTCGGAGGGAACAGGCAGCGCGCGCTACGCGCGTATCTTATAAAATCCAGCATACTTTTGTTTGCGCCTGGTGCGCGAACAAAAGTACTTGATCGCGCAATTTTTTTAAATCTACCCTTTAGTTTTTGGGTACTTGCCAGTTTCTTATGGCCTGGATTGGCCACTTTTGGAAACAGGATGCTGGGCTTGATGGACCCTTGGTCTGATCCAGTATGGCAAGTTCTTATGTTCTTATGTTCTTGCATTTAAAACTAATCGGAGAAAGTTCTTTTTTACTCAACGCACAATTAAACTCTGGAATTTGTTGCCAGAGGATGTGGTTAGTGCAGTTAGTATAGCTGTGTTTAAAAAAGGATTGGATATGTTCTGGTAGGAGAAGTCCATTACCTGCTATTAATTAAGTTGGCTTAGATAATAACCACCGCTATTATTAGCAACGGTAACATGGAATAGACTTAGTTTTTGGATACTTGCCAGGTTCTTATGGCCTGGATTAGCCACTGTTGGAAACAGGATGCTGGGCTTGATGGACCCTTGGTCTGACCCAGTATGGCATGTTCTTATGTTCCCTCAAGCCACCCCCATGCCTCTTCTCTTCATTCACGTCCTCTAGACTTTATGGATCCACAGTGTTTATCCCACGCCCCTTTGAAATCCTTCACAGTTTTGGTCTTCACTTCCTCCGGAAGGGCATTCCAGGCATCCACCACCCTCTCCGGAAGAAATACTTCCCGACATTGGTTCTGAATCTTCCTCCCTGGAGTTTTAAATCGTGACCCCTGGTTCTGCTGATTTTTTTTGCAACAGAAAAGGTTTGTCGTTGTCTTTGGATCATTAAAACCTTTCAAGTCTCTGAAAGTCTGTATCATATCACCCCTATACATTCCATACCTTTACACAGCCTTTCAGAGAGGGTCAGGAGGTCCTTGCTCCTGGAGTCATGGGGTCTCCTGAAGACAGCTGGTCTTACTCTCTTATGCTCCCCAGCTGGTCCCTGCCCTGCAGGGTCCCGGCCACAGACCTCTTTTCCTCTGTGGGATTTAAGTTGCACCAGGTATTTAACTTAGTCCAGCACATTCAAAAGGGGGAAAAGAGGGTCACTGTGTTGAACCCCCCTTGACTGTTATCAGTCTTGAGGATCTTGCTATTCTTCATTCAGTTACCAGGCTTCGGTGCTATAGAATATTTTGCCTCTTAACATTCATCACAGTTTAAATTACTTGAAATTCAAGAAATTGTTGAAAACATGGATGTTTAGCCAGGGCTTTGATAATTAATGAAATGCTAGACTTGAGGTTCTGGAGTTATCCATAAAGGCTACTTGTGTATAATATAATTATCTCCCAAATACATTGTTGGTACTGGTAAGTTTATTGTTAGGAATGAAGATGAATTTTAAAACTGGCACCCAGGCGCACATTGTGCGTGAGGGCGGCCATTTTATAACGTACACAGGCATATGTGCATGTGTTATAAAACAGGCTGACTGTGCATACCCATCACTTTATAAAAACTTCCCAGATGTGCTCACGCCAAGAGATACATGAATATCTCAACAGCTTTTAAATCTGCTCGAGCCCGACATATTTGTGCATCCCCTAACTGATGCACACTCTGGGCTTATGGATCCAATAAGAGAAAGTAACAGTCTTACCCTAAATGTAGACTGGATTCCGCTTCCCCTACCTAACCCCCCCTAACCTTTATTCCATACGTTGCCCCTGCCTCTGGGCAGGCATAGGTTGCACGCACCGGCCGAGTGCTGGCACGTGATCCCCTGGTACGGCCACTGTGCCGGAGGCCTCTGTCCCGCCCCCGTACCTCCCCTTTCACAAAGCCCTGGGACATACGCGCGTTCTGGGGCTTGCACGCGTTGCCAGACCTATGCAAAATAGGGTCGGCGTGCGTACCCCCCTACACATGTTAATCCAGCTGGATTTACACGCGTAGAGCTTGTAACATCTGCCCCTTAGTTTTTGGGTACTTGCCAGGTTCTTATGGCCTGGTTTGGCCTCTGTTGGAAACAGGATGCTGGGCTTGATGGACCCTTGGTCTGACCCAGCATGGCATGTTCTTATGTTCTTATGTTCTTAGTACAGAAACGAGTGTCAAACCACTTGATTGGACATTTGTTTTTCTTCTGAAGAATCATAGTGTCTTGTGTGGTCGCTGCAGAACAGCAGCACAGAAAGAAAAACATGGTAACACGCACAGGAAGGAAGCTCACACCAGCACCTGAGCCAAGAGAGTCAACCTTCCCTCCCTTACCCCCCACCTTCGAAAGTGCAGCTGGGGTAAATAAGCCTGTGGAGACAGCCCCAGAAATAAATTATTTTGTGTGCCTTTGAAAATAACCAAATCCATGAAAAAGACTATTATGAGTATTTTTTTTAAATGGACCCCAAAATCAGTCAAATCATCTAAAAAAATAAAACCTAAAACACAAAAATAAATAAAATTATGGTGAAAAACAGCACTTGGTGCAGTATGCATGAAAGCTGTGAAGGCAAGTGATTAAGAGGATAATTTTCAAAATATTTCTGCACAGAAAACAGTCCTTTAGGCACAGAAGTAGCCTTTTACAAAATGAATTGTATTACTTTAAAACTTTTTGATAACTGACTCCTCATTTCCATAGGAATCGCCCAAGGTGGTGAACAAAAAAATGCATATTTTACATAAAATAATAAACAAAATGGTTATCTGCTATTACATTTCATGGACCCAAATTATACTGTCCAAGTTTCTCATAGCCCAACCTTAGAACTCGCTTATCTTTCCCATGAATAACACAGATATATTTGTTATGCATTAAAGCAAAATCAATCTGTCCTATACATTAGATAAAAGCCAAGTAGGGTAAACTTATGTGCAATGAGGGATGTGCATTCCTTTCATCCGTTTCATATTACATGCTTGTATAGGAAAAGTATGAAACGGATGAAACAAATGCACATCCCTAGCAAATGTCATGTTCAAGCAGACGTTTGTCTGCACTGAGAGGAGTTGTTCCTGAGGGTAGAGATGGGAAGAGGTTTTATTTATGAAGATACTTTATAAAATTTGATCATATATGTGTACATTTTCAGAAATGCTGTGTGCACCAAATAAAAGTTGTAACTTGTGTGGGATAGCTTCATTGGGTTAAGTTTCAAAGAGGATTTATACATTTATTTATTTATTTATTTATTTAGCATTTTTATATACCGACGTTCTCGATACAAATATCAAATCAGGTCGGTTTACATAAAACAAAACAATCGCGGTGAGGCGTTACAATAAATGGAGTTTCAGAACATGAGAATAAATATTAAATAAACAACAGTGACTCATCAAATGACGAGAATCTATATAGTAAATAACATGTAATAAAACAGATAATGGTGTAAATAACTAACTTGAAATAAAATAAATAATAAATAGAATAGTATAAAATATATATGTAAAGACAACAGTAACTCGTTATGATACGTGAAACATGTAGAGAATAACTAAGAATAAATGATGTGTTAATTTGGGATATACAGGTATCAGGGACCAATGTTTATGTGCCTGGTTATGAGTAATGCATGGGCTAAAGAATTAATGCATCCACAAGTGGAACAATCAAACAGGTGGGCTGTCAAATAACGTGGATTCATGTGGAGATAACTAAAAATAAATGATGAGCTGAACAGTGACCAATGTTCATGTGTTTACATGAACATTCACTTTGAAAATTGGTGTAAGTCAGATGTGATGTTTGAAAATTACTCTTCCTAAGCGCTAATGCTTCTTTGAGTTTTCATGGCTGTCAGTTCTTGTTTTTGCTGTGCATGCCGCTGCTTTTTGCTACACCCCGAAGCTGGCACTTTGTGTTGATGCACCATTTTCACCCTCACCCAGTGGTGCCTGCCCTGCTTCTGTAATGTTAAAATTGAAAAAGTGGAAGATGTGAAGTATTGTAAGTAAATGACTTTTCTCTCTAGATCAGCCATGGATCCATGCTGCCTGCTTTGAGTGATAAGCTGCAGTTTCCATCCTTCCTACGTACAGTACAGAGTTCTGAATCCCAGTATACTGCCCTCGCCCAGTTACTTAAGTATTTTGACTGGACGTGGGTAGCAATAATAGTAAGAGATGATGAAGCTGGATTGCAGGGGAGGCCAACTTATTAAAGCTGGAGTTGAGAGAGGAGGAGGATGTGTTGCTTTCATGGAAAAAATTCATGTGAGTTACTCTAAGAAAAGGTTCTCAGAGTTATTCAAACAATCCAGAAACATTCTGTGAATGTGATTGTTCTACACAGTAATGAAATGCACGCAAAAATATTACTGGAAACCTTCTCCGATTATAACATAACAGGAAAAATCCTCATATTTTCTGCATCTTTCAAACTTAATCCAGGATACTTCACAGAAAAGACCCACAAGTTATTCAATGGCTCCATAGGACTCTCTCTCCATGCAGGAGATTTGCCAGGATTCATGGAGTTCCTCCATAAACTCCACCCCTCCACCTCTCCTGATGATATTTTTATTAAAATATTCTGGGAAAAAGCATTCCACTGCAAAATGGCCAAAGAGCAATGGAAGTGAATTTATTGTCCACTGCAAAAGAGGAGGAATCATTGGTACATTGCTCAGGGGAAGAGGACTTGGAGGGGACTGGTTTGCATCAGTATTTGAATTGAATGATCTGAGCTATAGCTATCACAGTTATCTTGCAGTCTACGCTTTTGCCCATGCATTAAATGCACTGATAACGTGCAAACCTGGGCAAGGACCTTTCATTAATGCAAACTTGTGCCAACAGCACTCATTTCCAGCCATGGCAGGTAATTAACTAAAGAATTTCTTATGTCCTAATTTTGAAAAATTAACTAAAATAAATACAAAGCATTTTAACCTTGACTTTTTTAGCTAATTATTTCTCTGAATGGTTTTTTTCCTTGTTTGTGCCCAACAGAAAAGTGTTGTTTATTAAATAAATGCCAAATGTATGAGGCAGAGATATGATTGTAACTGAAATACTTCAAGTGAATAATTTTATAGCAGCCTGTTTAGGGATAAACTCTAAAGGTACTTTCTATTCATAGACTTTAGCCTGAATTTGTATGTATATAAGTCCTCTTTGAAATCTGTAGCTTCTCCCAGCATGTGCACACACAAATGCACAGAAAGCTCCACCTTCTCCCAAGCAGGGAAAGCTTTCTGCTGTCCCCCAGGAACCAGTGTGGGTAAAAGTGAGCATGGAATGGGTTACACACACCACTTATGTACATAAAACATACTTTTTCCATTGCAAGTTACTTTGAAAATCCAGCCAATATCAGGAGGAATATTGCACAAGAGGGAAACTTTTCTCAGTGGAAAAGAAGTTGTGGAAAAAGAGGTCATGATATGAGGCTGAAAGGGGAAAGGCTCAGGAGTAGCATTAGAAAATCTTACTAGATAAACGAAGCTTGACCGACGTGCCGCAAATGCGCAGTAGAGACCAGCTCTACCGCGCATGTGCGGGCGAGCACGTCGGTCTGAGCCAGCGTCAGAAAGAAAAAAA